>NW_028261387.1:25835730-26025730 GCF_051295495.1 Thamnophis sirtalis
CAGTCTATCCAGTCAAATGCAGCCAGTTTCTGACATTTATTGCAATAAATGATATTTCTTGAATACCTTATAAGCAGCCTGAAGTATCTTATGAACAATTCATGATAAATCATATTTCTTAAAGCTGCATCTCTACCCTTTTATCCCACTATTTAAATTGTCTCACACCAAGATAGTTTTAACTTCTTCATTACACTATTAATATTCTGCGTTTTACTTGTTAATATCTCATTTATTCATCCAGCATTGCCCTCTAATTCAGTCTTAGACTCCATTAGAAAAGGTTCGTGCATACTGATGAAGAGAAGGCTAAGAAATTCCATATTTCTAACTAGCAATAAGGAAGAAAAGATGCTGTCAAGATTGTCTTTGATAAATATATGCATGGACTCCAAAGCAAGATAGGGAAGGCAGAAAGATTTAAATTCATGCCTCTGGCTCAGGAAAACCACATATAGGAAAACTACATACAAATCACATTTCTAGTTTATTGCCCACCTTTTTAATATACTTTGCTTCTGAACAAAGGAGGAAAACGTGAAGTACATGCAATATCACTTGTGTATATATGCATAGTGTTATCACTGTACAGTAGCTCTTCAAAGGCAAAGACTTTGGGGGAACCAACTTTCTAGAAATGCCAAGTTGCACGTAGCATAATGAATCACAAAATATTTGATGCTGTTGCAAAACAAAGCTAATATAAAATTGCTTCCAAATATACTTTCGATACTGCTATATCCCGTTATTCAGCAATACATGAAGGAAAATTCTAATTATCCAAGAGTAAACTAGTGGAAAGGATTCAATAATTGTAATTGTATGTTTTGATGGCAGATAAGTGCACTTTCACTGGTTCTCATTCCCTTACTTGTAAATTCTTATACTTATTAATCTTTTGGAACTGAACAATCTTCTCTCTTCATCAAACCCAATTTGCCTATCATTTAAACATATTATTTATTATTAAGTATAAATATAATTTACACAAAAACATTTCTCTTTATTCTATATTGAAGCCTTATACTGAGACAATACATTAGCCCATTAGCTTCTAGACTATGTGCTCTAGTAAGCAACAAACTCCAAATTTATTAGTCTTAGCACTATTGTTTTGACTGTGGAAAGGAAATGTTGAGTCTGAGTCTTCAGAAATTAAAATAATACATTTAATAAACATTAGTCTTTAGAATATCAAAATAATAAATTTAATAAACATCAGCTGTGCACATTTTGAAAATGTTATGAGAGCGCAGCATCTTTTGCTATTCATTAAAATGGTCCAGCTTTCTTTAGAATTTTGTGTGAGCCTGAAAAAGGTGTATTCGCTTTAGAAGAGCTGAATTGTTAAGAGTTAACTGACTCTTAAGCAATCGCACTTTCAACTTTGAAATAGAAGTTCGAAAAAGAGGGGCTACCGGCTGTGCTTGCATTGCTGCAATGTCCAAACCGCAGCACCTTTCCACTCATTTGCAAAACAGGTGTAGCTTAATAAGCAAAAAGAAAAAGTGGGGGAAGGACAGAACTTCTATATCACTGTTTCTTTTTATATTTCTGAATGGTTTATTACATCTGGAAGATAAGGAAAATATTGACAATGGGCTTTCTTCTTCAGGCAGACTCTTCCCTTAGCACACCCTCCCAATCATTATCTGTCCTGAATCATAATCTTCCCTTATCCAAGATATGTTGAGAGAAAAGGCAAATACTTATTACTAGTTTTTCCTAACTATAGCTTCAATGCTTCATCTTTCTCTCTGGTGCTTTGCTCATCTAATGGGTAAACAGCATTTTTCTCCTCTTTTCAGATTCCAATCAAACTAGGTTTTTTAAAGAGAAGCAACAGCACAGAAGAGGCATGTACTTCTATTCAAAGGCAGAGCATAATATAGAGACATCAGATAATAAATCCAAAGATGAGAAACCAATGCTTTCTGCTTCAACTACACATTTTAGAAATGGAATTTCTAAACTGTATTTCTATAACACTTGCAAACCCATTTAATATTTTGATTAATCTGTCTAAGCATTGTATATATAGATACTTAATATGATCATAATGACATCTTTTGAGATAAATCTGAACAGACATAATATAATATATTGGATCTGAAAAATAATTGCATTCCTATAATACTATTTTGGATATCACGTTGAAGAAAAGTGATCTTATTTCTACGTAATTATGTTCAAAGCTATATGGTCCAGCTAAGATCCCCCCCCCCTCCAGCCTATTGTCTAAAATGAAATAAAGACATACCAGTGTTTGACTGGCAGGTTATAAGTAATCTCTTGCCAGTGTCTTTGAGCTTCATAGTCTCCATACATAGGTGCTTTTCCTGCACCTAAAACACAAAAGGAAGAAAATATGAGATATGTTTGTGTACTTATTTGTTAAACTATATGCTATCCATTGTTATGATTCTACTAGTGTTTTTATTAAATGCTTGAGAAATAAATGTTTTCTATTCTAAATGTGTGTCCATGTTAAACAGAAAATATTTCTAATTCTTTCAAATACAAAAATAAAACAGTATTGATATTCTTCCGTCTGAAACATACACTCATACATGATACTATACATGCAGAATCCATCTTCAATGTTTCTTAATGTAGCACCCCATCTGCCATTTCACAGACTCCTCTGACCAATAGCTTGCAATATATAGCTTGATCTTCTGATCTTCAAGAAAAAGAATTGGGGTGCCACAGGACCGCAAAAAGCCCTATATCAAAGACCTTCTCTAATCACCATTTTTGGACCTAACACCTAATACTTGGTATCCTCAAAAATATGGTCCTACTCAGTGGTGGATTCCAGATCCTGTTGCAATAGGATGCTGCAACGGGGCCCGGTGTCTACCACGTGAATGTGTGCATCATGCGTGTAGCGCACACATTCATACTTACTGCCCACAACGCTCCAGCTGCTCGGCTGAGCGTCACGCAGGCGCCATATGTTCTGTGCGGGTAAGCCCCGATTGACTCAAATAGCAGTAAGGAGAGCAGGTGTGCAGGTGGCCCCTCCAGAGCACCGTACCAGAACGGTACCTGGTGCTCCCAGCAGGCACCGGTATGCCCATACCGGAGCGTAGCCCACGACTGGTCCTACTGCATACCTCCATCCATGTACAATGAAGGAGATAAGTCACTTTCATTTTCTTTAAGCTTTATACACTTTATACACTTTCATTTTCTTTAAGCTTTGTAATGCTTGAGTCAAATGTTATGCTTGAGTCAAATTCAGCTTGAAGTTGGTACCAATTTTATATGTAGCAAATTAGGTTCCATTTTGCTCAATTCTACTTGCTATTCTCTCAGCTATTCTCTTGAATAGGCTTCTTTTTAAACAAGATATAAGATATATGAAACAGTGTATTTGTTATAGCATCCAAGTAAATATCATATATACAATTATTCATTTCTTGTCTCCTGATTAACTAATGAAAGCACATATATATTTCAGCTAACACACTATAACTACATAAATTGAAAAGTTTCTTTTAAATCTAGGAAAGACTTTTATCATTCTTTCATATAATTTACTTTTTGATAGTTCATACATGCAAGAAGAGAAGGGTAATATTTGTCCCTTTGTAAAATGTGGACAAGTTCCACCAGAAATGAACTTCTGGAGCAACTAAATATCATTATTGCCTGAGCATAGGCAGAGGACTATTGCCTTGCCTTGCTTTTAGTAAAGAATTACTTTAATGCAGATAAACATATACACATATAATTCTTTTTGGGTGGAGATTGGGAGAAAAAGCTACCAATCATAACAATTTGAAGTTATTATTAAACAGATGCAGATCTTCAAAATATCATACCAGTATTACTTTATTGTAGTGATTGGAGCCCACGCCTTCTGAATAAGGTCCCTAAGTATAAAGTACAAATTATAATCCACCTACCCCATTAGTTAAATACCAGCATATTCTAACCAGCTGCCTAAACTAATATACATAGACAATAAACAGTGCTATTAACTTATACAGACCTAAGTGTCTGAATGAATGGTTGCAGGTTGAAGATTACTTGTACTACGCATTTGTTCACACTAGATTTTATCAATGAGTTACTTTAAGAATAATATATTATTCTATCTTATTATAGATAGTTCTCATTTAGCTACTGCCTCATGCAGTTATTGTATACCCTTAACTGAAGACTGGTACACTCTTTCTATCTGGGATGGTTGTCCTCCTCCACCAAGTGTCCAGCTTTCAGAAGAAGCACATGGAGTGGTAAGGGAGGAAAGAGGCAACTGACTACCCAGTAAATCAGCTAAATCAACCTTGCCTGGTGAGCAATAGGGAGACACATGTCAGATCACCCTCACATCTGCCTCATATAGCAGCTATTCATCATTACAATCGTGATGAAAAGTGACCAATTCTCACAGTCCTCATAAGTATATAAAGCAAAGGAAAGCTGAAGTAAGTTCATAAGCATAATCACTCAGTGACCACTTCACTTAACAACTGAGTTGCCAGTTCCAACTGTGATCACTAAATAAGTACAAGGGAGAAATAACTTTAGCAAGTCTTTTTATTTATTTTACTGGTACTCTGAGCATAAGAAATATTTTTTACTGAAGTATTTTAATACCACAACTTTCGGTTTTTATTCTGGAAATGTCTACTATTGCAAGTCTTAATAACGTTTCCAGTTTAAAAGATGATTACCATAAAATGGATAGTGTCTGAAGAACAGAAATATATTCAGGTGTTTAAAATATGTGATTAGAATCAGTAGAATAGGAGAGAAGAGCTGTCTTTACTAAGCCCGTTGCCACTAGAAATACTGAGAAAATTCTACCCTATAAGCATAGCATCCCAACAGTAGATTTAAAACTATGATTCAATAGGCTAAATATATAGAAATGAATCCCCCCCCCCCACTTCCCTTCCTTCAATCTTTGATTTTAGCATATGGACAATGGCATAAATAGATTTATTGAATAAATAAAGTCAGCAAGTCTATGGAAATTCTCAGTCATCCGGGTCATGATTGTCCCAAAGGTGCTTTTTCAAGAGGCAACTGGACTTTCTGGTTTTTCTTTGAAGACTTTTGCTTCTCATCCAAGAAGCTTCTTCAGCTTCTTGGAAGCTTTTTCAGCTTCTTGGATGAGAAGTGAAACATCTTCAAAGAAAAATCAGAAAGTCCAGTTGCCTCTTGAAAAAGCACCTTTGGGACAAGGTCAACATGTATGAGTTTACTTTCTTCTTCACATGTTTTGAACCATATTAAAGATAAAACAATTAGAACAGGGGAGGGGGGAATAGGCAGAAAGCCATACAGTACTTGACCTCTCAATTGTATGACTGACAGACACAATTTAAAGTGTAGGAGAGATAAGATCAGCACAAAACTAAACCTGCTTTAATTTAAATTTCATTAAACTTAAATGCATCAAATATTTTATTATTATTGTTGTTGTTGTTGTTGTTGTTGTTGTTGTTGTATTTTTACATAAAACAGTTTAGCTAAGTGCTTCCTGGACTTAACCTTATGTAAGTACTAACACAATAATGAAATACTAGATTAGATTAGTCATATGAAGATCATTTTTAGATCAGTTAAGAATGATCTAAATTTTATAAGATGCTCAAATAATACCGCATTTGTTTATTTCAAACAGATATTAAACATAGAATGCTCAGGATATAACTGAATAATATTGAAGGATGAGCAAAGATAAGATAGATATTTTTGTTCATATAATTATGCTGATATTTGCAGTTCTATAAAAATACAAAATAGTTGCTCATATATCATATATTTTGTACAACAATCCCATATTAAGATTTCCCACTATCATACTCTGAACTTTTAAAGAAAATTATCTCCATACACTAGCTCAAAGTCTGAATGTGTATTACCTGAATAAGGACCAAGTGATACAGTCCATCGAGCAATAAGTCCAAGTAACACAGTAATTGTGATTAAGCTCCATTTTTCCATAGCTGGTCTTCCGTCCAGACCTGGAAATAAGAACAATTATATTACACACTATTTTACATTAATTTAGTCCTAATATATTACCATAATAAAACCATTTCTCTATAATATGCACAACTCTGTTTCAAAAGGCAGCAATCCAATGTGGGCTTTTTATAATATTATTACGGGGAAAAGAAAACCAGTGAAAACAAAGAGCAAATTTCAGCATAGTATCAGGGGGCTATTCTGCAACAGCCAGAAACGCTATTGAAAGAATCATAGCAATAGTACTTAGACTTATATGCCACTCCATAGTGCAATAAGATCATTCTTTCCTTTCTCCCCTTCTTTCCTTTCCCTATCCCCTATCCTATCCTTTTCTTTCCTGATGCAAAACTGCCTAGTAAGAAAAGAGAGCCATTCCTGATTTACCAGGCTGCCAACTGGGTCTCTCAGACTTAATTGCAAAAACACTTGAAAGCCAGTCTATGCCATATGGGAGCTACCATAGTTCACCCTAACTGGCTTCTGTAAGACTGAAATGGGCAATGGAGATAGCCAATTTTGTGCTGATTTTAGTTATCTGCTGGTTCAAAGGCAGATGAATATCATTTTAACCAAGTCATAGAAAAAGGGCCATATTAAACACAGATTAACCAAAGCAATGTATTTTAGAAACTCTGCCAATATAGTTAATTTGTGATTTAGTGTATAATATGAAACCAGAAAATTGGGTTGAATAAACCAATGTCAAGTATACCTTGGGTACACAATTAAACCAAAGTATCTATTTCAAAATATGATAGACCTAAACCATATTACAGTTTATCATTCCATATTAAACCTAGTAATTGTCACCTGAAAATTGTGGTATAGCAGCTTGCATGAATCCAGTCACTAATTTTTATTAAAGCAACCTTCTCCAGTCAGGAATCATGCACATTGATAGTCCCATCAATCCCACTCGCCATACCAACGGTTAAATGCATGTAATGCAAACTACTCAACCACTTGTTAACTATGTAATTATTATAGGATTCAGTTTGTAGAAATGCAGAAAACAGTATGCATTGAAGAATGCATGAAAATAAATGGAATTATTAACAAAAGGTTCAACATGAAAGAAGGAGTAAGACAAGGATATATAATGTCCCTGAATTGTTTAATATATTTATAAATAAAATAGGAACTGGGCATGATTAGTTTAGTGAAGAGAAGGATCAGGAGAGACATGATAGCAGTGTTCCAATATTTGAGGGGCTGCCACAGAGAGGAGGGGGTCAAGCTATTTTCCAAAGCACTTGAGGGCCAGACAAGGAATAATGGATGGAAACTGAACAAGGAGAGATTCAACCTGGAAATAAGGATAATTTTTCTGACAGTAAGAACAATCAATCCAATGGAAAAGCTTGCCTTCAGAAGTTGTGGGAGCTTCATCACTGGAAGCTTTCAAGAAGAGACTGGCCTGCCATCTGTCAAAAGTGGTGTAGTATCTGCTGGGGGGGGTTGACTAGATGACCTATGAAGTCCTTTCCAACTGTTAATCTGTATCTGTATCTAAATGTATAAGAAATGCTTGTAGAATTATTAATGGGAGGGGACTTGTTCTTGCTTTCAGTAGTTTTGCCTTATAAGTTTTATCTTATTTGAAAGACACCAAGAGTTTGATTAGATTGCAGTGATATAGTAATCTAATAAGTACAATGTCAGATAGAATGTGCAATATAAAAAGGAGTATGGCTCTGAAAATTAAAGAATCAAACATCAGATTAGTTGTGTTTGGTAGAAAACGTGGAGTGAATGATTAGAGATTATAAATGGTGAAAAACTATAACAAGTACCGGTAGATGAAATTGCATACTGGGTAGCATGGGAAAATGGTTGGAGAAATATTGGTATAACAAATAGGTGATACATTGATACATGTTTCTATAAGGAAGAAACATTTATCAAAAGAAACAGAAAAAATAGCTGTGCTCACTTTCTTATTGGGCAGTATAAATTTGATATCAGAAAAAAACAAAGACGATGAAGGAAGTGGAAATGTAGTATTTAAAAAGTACATGTGGGAGCTTAGCGTTAAAAACAAGAATAGATAAAAATCAAGAAAAAGTAGATGCCAAATTAATGAGAGTCAAGTAAAGAAGTTAATTGCTGGCATGAAAGCAGTATATTTAAGTGACTTGATTATAGAGGGAAGAAAGTAAAACTTGTACTTCAAAAATATTTCCTTTTATTTCACATTTTAAATTGCTTGCTGTTTCCCTGCAGATGGCAAAAAATTACATACAAGAAAGGGAATAGCATGATGGGGATGTATGATTAATTCAAGAATATATGTTTATATAAGACTGCATAAACATTCCGCAGCATGCAGAATTATCAACTCTTAAGTGTGCTTAGCACCTTAAAGCCTCCTCCCCGCCACATTTGTTTAATTATCTAGGAAGCATCATTGGTATTTATGAAAGGAAGCCAGATTAGGGCTCCTGTAAGTATTTGACCATATTGTGGAACCAGATTGTGGGGGGCAATATGCTGACTCTGTAAACCGCTTAGAGAGGGCTGAAAAGCACTGTGAAGCGATATATAAGTCTAAGTGCTGTTGCTATATGCAACCTGCACATAGTTTAAAATCTCCTCAACGCCCATTACTGGAAAGATTGACTATGTGACACCCCACACCGATGTGGGTTGGAAGCACAGTCCCTATAGGTTTTTTTTTTAAAGAAAGCTCTTTGAAGAGGAAGCTGGTCACGATCTCTATCCTGCTACAGTCCACGAAAGCTCCTCCCTTCCCCAGTGGAAGAAGATTCAGGTTCCGTATCCAAAGTCGCCCTGCCTCTGTATCCCTTTCCTTGCCTGCAGCACAGCCTTCCCCAACAGGGAGCCCTCCAAATCAGCACGCTGATGTAAATCCCGGCCGTTGGCGAGGCTGTTGGGAGGGTTTTTTTTTTTAACCAACGGTTCTGGGAGGCAGGAAGCTGAGCACCCACAAAGGGGAAAGAATGCAGTTCCTGACTCCCCCCGAAGGGACACGCGCGTTTCTCTTAACAGGAAACGCCAAGCTTCATCCAGCTATCAAGCGCGTGCTCTACTCCCCTCAGGAGCGCTTATAAATTATAAATCCCGCCTTTGCCTCGCGCCATGTCGGCCACCGCCAGCGACCCCCCCTCCCCCGCCGCCATTGGACACTCTCCGACTCACCGAAACTGACAGGCGCGAAAGGGCATTCAATGGGCGTGCGCGCGTCCGACCGGCTCATTGGTCCCGCCTTGCTGGCCGGCCGCATGCGCAAAAGGTTTCCTGAATAGGTGACGTTCTCTGCGTGTTACGTTTAGGCTGAGTTTTGCAGGAGGCTCGTCAAAATCAGTGAAGGTGGCTGCTGGTTTTAGATGAAGCTAGTCCCGCAGGACATTAAGATAAATCCATGTGTCTTTTCAGTTACGACCTGAAGTCGTTTAGTTTGTAAACAATAAAAATATAGCTCACTGTTTTATTTAGACTGGGATCGCACATTACACTGTACTAAGCTATGGATTTATTAATCATGATTTCTTGAATAAGCCACGTAGTTCAATATCATTAGGCACATTAAAATGGGAACATAAATACCCGGGGGGGGGATTAGAAAGTGCAAAAAATGTCTCCTATATCTTCCAGCTATATTCTATAATTACAGAACACTACAAGCCGAAATATATCACAGTCTGATAAAATGTATAAGTTATTTGGCCAGAGTCTTTTAAAAAAGTGGAAAGTGAAACAAAGTAAGCAAATAAAAACAGCAATAGATAACATTTATTTTAATTCATTTCCTTCATTCATGAGTATGAGTATGAGTAGTTTATTTATATGCCGCCCTTTTCCCTGGGGGGACTCAGGGCGGCTTACAATTCGAAAGGAGGGGAAAACAAACAAATTAACACATAAGACAGTACATCATTAAAAGCACAACATTCATACAATTCGGGTGGGTTACGGTCTTTAACCCCAGGCCTGACGGGATAGCCAGATTTTAAGGGCTGTGCGGAAGGTCTGGAGGGTGGTGAGGGTACGAATCTCCACGGGGAGATCGTTCCATAGGGTCGGAGCTGCCACCGAGAAGGCTCTCTTCCGCGTGGTTGCCAGTCATCACCTTTACATAATGCCCATCACATTCAGAATGATTCTGAGCAGTGTACAACTAAAGCATTAATACCATATAAAAATACAATACATCAATAAAAGGATCCAGGTAAATAAAAATAAAATAAGCTAAGTTTTAAACATATGTGGGGGGGAGGCTTTAAGGTTGCATGCCACTCAGCAAACCCCTTGTGGGTTTGCAGAGCCAGGTTCAGACCTCTTTTGAAAGGTGAAAAGTGGGGCTGCCTCATTTCTTAAAGGGAAGATATTCCAATGGGTGGGAACAACAACAGAGAAAGCTCTCCACCATGCAAAATTCTTTAACTGACAGTGTGTGTAGCATACTTTTCCTGCCTGATCAGGTGGGACAGACGGATGTGATGGTGGGTAACAGGGTTCTTCTGGTAACCTGACCCCATGTTCTATAGGATTTTAAAAGCCAATACCTTGAATTGGAGTCAGAAGCAAAATGACATTCAACCCAGTTCACACAGCAAAAGTGTTACATGCACCATTCTTGGGGCCAAAAAAATTACTTGCACAGCCACCAGCTGAAGCTTCCAAATATTCAGGGATAGACCCATGCAGAGTACATTGCAGTAAACCGTATGGGAAATAACCAGGGCATGAGTGATTTGATATAAGGGCCTCCCAATTCAGATAAGAGGTGTAGCTGCTGCACAACACGAAGTTGAACAAAGGGCCTCAAAGTTGAGTAAAGGCCACTATTGCCACCTGCTCTTTCAGCAGGAGTCATGAGTCCAGGAGGTCCTATTACATACCAGTCCGGTCTGGGGCAGAGCACAGCATGTTCTGCTATTGATGATCAAGTCATAATTCATCTCCTTTTGCCTAGTGATTTTATTTACCCAATATTAGTATTAAATTACCTTTGGTTAGGTCCTTTGTAATTCTGCTGTTTTATGGTCCTATATGAGATTCATTTATGGTAACTCAAGTGTTGATTTCTATGTGTATTGGCTCTATTCCTCTAGCACTGTGTTCCTAATCCTGTTTGCTGAATCTCAAGATTAAAATGAAAAATAATTGCTTGACAACTTTACTTCAGAAGGATCTAAGAGAGTGGATTTCTTTAACCTTAGTTCTTTTTCTTAAGGTTAATGCTGATAAACTTTGATAGAATGTATAAAAACGTTAAGAAGTTCCAACTGTTCACCTCTAAATTGGTAATATGTGTTTTAATGCACTTCCAACAGAACAACCTGGCATTAGCCAGTTGCAGTCAGGTTTTCTTTCCCAGTAACCAACTAGATTAAATAGTATAAAAAGAAGAGAAAAAGGGAGATGAATATTAATAGAAAACATTTTGATTTCACTTCATATATAAGACATTTCAAGTAATCAAAATCTTACTTCCTGCTCACTACAAGAGTTTGGCCATTATATTTACATATATGAGATCAGTATCAATGATTGTTGTTGTTTGCTTTTAAGGCATAAATAGAAATATGTAAATTACATTAAAACAGCTGTTTGAAAAAGATAATGGAGCAATTGTTTGGAATATGGTTCAGTATATGATTCAATACTTGAAATGATTAGATGGGACAATATTCATGCTGAATACAACTTATTAGTTAGTCAGAATATAAGCTCAAGAAGTAATTCATTTATTTTGACTTTGATAGGAAAACATAATGGAAGAAAAATCATTGACATAGCATGCAGTGAGAAAAAGGGAAAGTTCATGTAATCATTCAGCCTCCAATCTTTTCAGAATCTTAGCGATATTCTGAAAACCTCCCAACACTGAATTATGGGTATCTGCCCAGCAAAATAGTTGATCCCTGCATACACACTCCATTAATACAACATGATTAATAAGAGGAAAATGTCAAGGTTGCTACCGTGTTTCACTGAAAATAAGACAGGGTCTTATTTTCTTTTGACACCCCCCCAAAATAAACACCTAGCCTTATTTTTGGGGAGGTCTTATTATTTTTGAGGTGCAGGAGGCAGCCAGTGTGGTCACCTCATGGCTGCTGCTATGTTGCAATATTTTAGGGGAGGGCTTAATTCTCCGGGGAGGGCTTATTTTCAGGGAAACATAGTATTTATGGAAATGTTCATTCTCTTAGTTTGATTATGTTCTCTGTATTTATCCATTTACAAATGTGAATTTTTAAAGGACTAGAAGATTATTGTAATTTTTAAATTGCTTACTGATAAGGTCCAGTTTACTTGGCTTTATATTATCTTACTCTTATCTGTGCATGTGGTGAATCAGTATAGTCACTTTCTTTATGAAAAGTTTAAAGAATTGCAAAAATGTGGATTGTATTCTCAGGTTTCTGACATAAACTATTCTATGAACTCTGGTCATCTCTTATCTTCTCTTTTATCTTCCATTTTCATACTTTCATCTAATTTTACCCATCCAGCAATCTTCTGCAATCATCATCTGCCGTAATTGACTCTTTAACATGATTTTGTGAAACCTTATCATTTATTAAACTTTTCAAATGAGAAACTGTTTAATTGGTTAACTAAGATATGCTATAAAACTGTGTTCGAATTTGGACCACATGCCATCTGAAATAAGTTTGCAGATATTAAAAAGACAAATGTTTTCTGCATGCTCAAATATGCTTATATATTACTTGTATTTATTAATCATCATTCCAGAAGATACTCAGACCAACTTAGAAGAGAGTTGGAAAATATTCTAGAATTGAATAGCAATAAAACTGTTCTGTTTAGCTTTCAGTCATTTAAGAGCTGTTAGTTCTACTGTGTGGTGTGAATCAGGGCTGAAATGCAGAAAATAAAATCTCCTCAAATTTGATTTCTCTCCCCCTTTAGAATGTATTGCAAAATTCATTTTTCCACACAGAAGTCATCAATTGATGCCAACTCCCCCTAATTAAGGCAAGGATGCATATAATGATCAAATTCTGAACTGTACGTATTGTTTTTATTCACAAGAACAACACTTAGACATTTGAAACTTGTTTTGGTTATCCATTTTTACAAGCACTAAAATAATAGTATATACTAAAAAGATACAGAGCATTGATATTATTTATACAGAGAGCATGTTAGTAAGTGTCTGGTGTGTAGTATAGTGTAAAGGCTTAGGGTTAGGATCTGGCCTGCAGGATGCTTAGATCTGGTCCATGGGGCTGCCCTGGAAACAACAAAGGACATGTCCGTGGTGCTTCTGTCAGTGAAAACAGAGCTCTGAAGGGCCATATGTACCACCCTCGATTTCTGTTTTTGCTGGCAGAGGGTTGCAGGAAGCCGTGGCAGCTGAAAATGGAGCTCGGGAGCCTGTTTTCGCTGGCAGAGCACTTGGGCCACCACCCCAACATAAGTGACGTTGAACTGGCCATGCCCACCCTGCCCACGCCCACTCCAGCCCCTGAGGTCAAACACAAACCTGATGCGGCCTCAATGAAATTGAGTTTGACACCCCTGGTGTAGATAGAAATGAACTTAACCTGGGCATCATATCATACAGAAGAACAGACTTTCCAGTCATAAAATATACTTAATAGTCTATGTAACACTGGTAAATACCTTGAAAATACATCTACTCTTAAAACAGCCTCTATTTTTTTTTAAAGTGAGAAATTAAAATAAAAGCAGGTCAATAAGATACAGATTGCTTTCTACACCAAATGACAGTAGTAGAGAAAGCTACTTGTTTATAGTGGTGTTTGACCAATACCTGTTTCAGGCAAGCAGTTCATCACTTGAGGGCATGTTAAAACCTAGCTTGGGCACATTTTAAAAAGATTATAAGATTGGTTGCCTTGAGCAAAATGAATCTGTATTGAACAATTAAGTATTATTTTCAAGAGTATAGTATGGCCTTACAATCATGGATAAACTTCATTAATTAGATTTATTTATAAATACTGCTTGAATGTCATCACATCTGTAGGAAATAAGCCATTGTATTTTTCCCCAGAGAATCAACTATACAGTCCAATATAGGACTTCTCACAACAAGTCCCATCTGTATCAAGACAATTTGTACTTCCCAAGAAGTCAATATTTTAGAATTAGGATATACTTCTTTCAATCGACCAGACTCTGCTAATGTCTGAACCCCCAGAGTTTGCTTGCTAATATATTTATTTTGGTCTCTGCTCTCACTACTCAGAAGTGCTCTAAATCCAAGAGGAATTTAAAAGTGATATTTGCCACAACTCCCCCCACCCACTTCTGTGATTTACAAAAGTTATTATAATGTTTTTTGCTGGCCTCCTAGATTAGATGCATTATAATTGAATTTCATTTTGGAAAATTGACATCTTCCATCCTTCCATCACTGAACTATGCATCCAGGGTGCATGAGTGGACTGAGGTGGGGATGGGAAAAGGACAGGTCCAGAAAGCCACCCAGTATGTGGAAAATTAGCATGCAGTGGCTGCCTTTCCAATTCTTTTCTCCATTTATTGCCTCATCTTCCTTGAGCAGTGCTCTGAAATGTCCTCCTTAATTTCCTTCCCAGATCACCACAATTGTAATTGTTAGGCAAACAATCCAGGAAAGATTTTTTAGTAGTCCTAGTTTACCCTTGCTTAAATGTAAGCCAGCAGTATGCTGCAGCTGCCAAAAAAGGCAACAGAGTCCTAGACTATATCAACAGAGGGATAGCATCAACATCATGAGAACCGGTAGTACCACTCTATACTAGATTAGTGAGGCCATACTTAAAATATTGCATCCAGTTCAGGTCACCATGATAACAAAAAAAGATGCTGAAGCCCAGTGGTGGGATTCAAATTTTTTTTACTACAGGTTCGATGGACGTGACTTTGTGGGTGTGGGTGTGGCAGGGGAAGGATACTGCAAAGTCCCCATTTCCTCCCCACTCCTGGGGAACGGTTACTGCAAAATTCCCATTCCTTCCCCACCCCACTAACCTGCTTTCCAGCTCCATTCTCCTGTTCAGGGCAACAAAAGAAGATCAGCTGGGAGACAGTGGGGGCGGGGCCAGCCTATTTGCCAGTTCTCTGAATTACTCAAAATTTCCACTACCAGTTCTCCAGAACCTGTCAGAACTGTCTGAATACTGCCTCTGCTGAAGCCCTAGAAAGAGTGCATAGGGAAGCAACAAAGATGATAAGGGATCTGGAGGCTAAATTGTACAATGAAAAGCTAAGAGAACTAGGTACCATATGTTTAGCCTACCAAAGGGAAGGGTTAAGAGTGACATGATAGCTGTCTTCCAATACTTGAAGGGCTGTCACAGGGAGGGGGGGGGGTCGACTGATTTTTTTCAAACTATCTGAAGGCAGGAGAAGAAGCAATGGGTAGAATTTTGTCAGAGGAAGATCCAACCTGGAACTAAGGAGAAATTTCCTGATAGTGAGAACAACTAGTCAATGGAACAGCTTGCCTCCCAGAGTTGTGTGTGTTCCATTGCTGAAGGTTTTCAAGAAAATATTGGACAATCATTTGTCTGGGATGGAATGAGCCAGGGGTGAAATTCAGCAGGTTCTGACAGGTTCTGGAGAACCGGTAGCAGAAATTTTGAATGGTTCAGAGAACTGGCAAATGCCACCTCTGGCTGGCCTCAGAATGGGTTGGGAATGGAGATTTTGCAATATCCTTATCCTGCCGTGCCCACCAAGACATGCCCACAGAACTGGTGGTAAAAAAAAAAATTGAATTTCACCAATGGAATGAGCAGGTTGGATTTGAAGACCTTCCACCCAGGGGTGGTATTCACTTACGTTCCCTACTAGTTCACAAATGTGAGCACACACACTGCCTTCTGCCCCTGCACTTTGGGTGAAAAAAGGCCCTAAATGGGATGCTGTAGAGCCGGGGTGGGTGGGCAGAGCCAACTGCGATGTCTGCTTCCAGCCCTATTTCTATGATTCCCTCTGCAACAAAGATGGGTTCCTACGGGTTTGGACCGGCTTGGCCTGACACACCCCCAAACCAGTTCTTGCGGCGGCGGCATAGGCACCGCCATCTGGGTTTTTTTTAGTACTGTATGTGCGCGCAGCACGTGAGTGAACCGGCAGTAGCAGCAGCCAGAACCCACCCCTGCTCTGCAGTCACAGAGAAACCAGTTGCCACCAATTAACAACAGGCAAATAAGACTGAAATAAGGCCCAAAGGCATGCTAGTCATGAGGGCAGGTAGAACAGGGTTCAACAGCCTATTAGATCTGAAAAACAAAAACAAACCCATAGGAACATTTAGGATCTTGTCCCACCGTAGTGTCATCCCTTCTATTCTTGAGTGAGCAAGGACTATATGAGGACCCAGATTGTTGGGGGTAATATGCTGACTTTGTAAACCGTTTAGAGAGGGCTGTAAAGCACTATAAAGTGGTATATAAGTCTAGGTGCTATTGCTATATCAGATGGATTTTGTTGCCCCTACTACTACCCCTACCTGCCTCTTCCTAGGCCTTGCTGTCCCTTGACTTCAAGGGAAGATTGACACATTTTAATAGATTGAAAATTATTAAGGTTGCCCTTGGGTGATGTCAGAATAATGGAGGGGAGAAATAACCATTTCAGCACCAAGGATAACTTAAGCCTCCCTTATTTATGGAAGACAAAGCAGCATCTTAGGACCAGGGCAGAGAAGAGAGGTTGCCAGTTCTGCAGGGTTAAATATGAGTGTAAAAAAAACCCAACACACCATTGTCCTCCTTGTCATAAAACTCATGCAAACTCTTACATATGTAAATGTCTGTGGTATAGGTTCATTGTATATTTGGACACGTGGACAACAACTTTCAACCAGCCTGAATACTTGTTTTATTAGAGGTTAGCGAGGAAAGTATTGATGCATAGTGCAATCCTTTTGCCCATAAAGTGGTCTTAGAAACCATTTGTGTATTTTCATGTTTTCAAATTCTCCTTTCCATCCATTGCAGTTCATTGCCATACTTGCAAAGGGTGCCTATACATTCAGATCAAAGCAGAGTGGGATTCTGACTTGATCTAAGGCCTACAGATTATCAGATGATACCCATAGAATCTCCTTGTTAGCTGAAATCAGGTCATAGAAACTTACCAACATGGCTTTTAAAAAGCAAACCCAAAGGCTTCTCTTGAGCTTTAAGTGGCATTTGAGGAATCCCTGTCCAAAATAAATAAATAATGGATGGAGCCACAACAAAAGTTAAACATGTTTTGAAATAATGTACATATAAATGTAATTAAAATTAATCACCTTTGATTTTAAAAAATAATTTCTAGTCATGCTTTTAATCATTTTTTCTTTTTTATCATTTTAGAAATCACAAATTATTATCAACTTTTGGATATCTTCAGGGATTGTACCCAAAGCTTTCAAGAGCTATCTGTGGATCTTAAGTTTCAGATTCTGGACAATGAGAGTCTCTGACCTCCAGCTGATCAAAGGAACCATAAGCATACCAGCCTGCAAGTGTGGACTGCTTTCTTTTTGTTGGTTGCCACTATACCTGAGCTCAAGGATCTATGTAGTATTCCCTCTCTCAAATTCTTCCTCTTCCACTCTTCTGTCTAAGTTTTAAAATACCTGCTCAATTAGAATCTATTTCCTATGTCTTTTTCCTTGTAAGGCAATAAACAATGATCACCTTTGACTCACAATAATGAAAATCTGGTTTCTCTAGATCTGGTTTCTCTTTTTCTCTCTGAACTTCCCGCCTCCTCATGATTTTAGGCCACCACTCCACCACTGCAGCCAGCATACCTGCTGTGAGTTGAAGTCCCTCCAATATGGAAGACCCCACCTCCATATTGGGAGAATGTCCTTAATGCCTCTGATATCGAAGGCTGCAAAATGAAGGGATATTGTGCCCTCTTTCAGCTTTTCCTTCAATGGGCTTCCAGACTGAATGGGACAAGTTTATTTCTGCTTCTATAAATGGAGCAGTTAACTAAATCTAATGCCCAAGGAAGGAAATTTATTTTATGCAGCTGAACAAAACAGGGCGGTAATTTATATCCTTATATCCGATAAAAGTTTAGCGGCTTCTGGATTTGGATACATACTCCTTTCCCATTCTTAAGTTGCTCTCGATGCACCAAAATCATCTCTGGCTGTGTTAACACCACACACCAAACTTGATCCAGCCCCCCAAAAAAGTGGTTAACTTCAATGATTACCTTTTTTAAAAAATTGCTTAATGCATTAGGCAAATTGAAGCCAGGTGACTAATTCATGGGAAACCACATCTTGCAATCGCAGAAGAAGTAACTTAGGTTAGCCACCAAGATCATCATGTCAGGCAAACACAGTTTGGGTGTTTGTAGAAGGGCTGATATAGATGGGGGCATTCAGATCAAGAAGCTAAAAAGGGGGTGCTTTTACCTTCATGGAGCATCTCTCTGCCTCTCTCACCTGTCAGCCTACCTGCCTGCCCATCAGCTGCCCTCAGGTCTACGCATTCATGCTTGGGGTTGCCCTGAAGCTTCAGGGGGACAACCTGCCATTCCACCCAAAATCTGAGCACCGCACACCACTTCGGATCCCTGGGAGGCTGAAAGCCCAAAATTCCTCCGCTTGTCTTCTCCCACCGCCAGTGGAAAGGCGAACGGGGAAGCCTTCCCCCACCTGAACCTGAGGCCGGAGAAGGGAGCCATCCTCCCGGCCTGGAGAAAAAAATAAGAGACGCGCGCACCGCCCAGGCCGGCCGCGCGGTATTGGAACTATGCGAGGCACGCGGAGGGCGCGCTACTCCGGCTAACAAAAGGCTCCGGCCTGGAGCGAGGCCTCGCGATCCAATGTCACGGTCGAGGCCGGAGAGCTCGCTGGGCGAGTCAGGAAAGGCCCCTGCTCTCTTTTCCCAGGGGGATCAGCTAAATATAGGCCCTGGGCCTGGCTCTGGGCCCAACCTCCGGACCGTGGGCCGTTGGTTGTATAGGAAAAAAAACTATTAGCAAGGAACAACTGCGAAGCGCCGCGGGACTTTAATGGCGACGGAGATACAGTCCTCCCCACCCTCCACCCCTCCCGGCCTCAGAGATTCGGTAACTCGGAGGGCTGGTGGTGATGGTGGGAGGGATCCGCGTAGGGACCTGGCTGGACCCGCGGCTGACACCGAATCCCCCCGCTCGATCGGGAGGCCACCTGGCCTGCCTCGGGGTGTCAAATGATTAGCAGGTCCTTATTTATAAAGTTCAAGCGGTTTTCCTCCCGCCTTCCTGGTCAGCGGGCGGCTTACTTTATTTTCGTCCGCATATCCGCGGGTATAAATGTTTACTTAGGGTGGAATAATATTTATGGTTTCTCTAGAAAACAAATCAGGCCCCGGGCAAGGCGCGTCCTCCGGCCCTTGTCCAGCAGGCGCTTCCTCCGGCCCGCCGATTGCTTAACGAGAGAGGACAGATCCTGCAGCCAAGCGGCGGAAAGGCGTCTTCCTCCCTCTCTTTCTTCCTTAGGGCACATGCTTCGTATTTGGGGGAGAATAACAAGGTTTTTTTTAAAAAAAAAAAAATCCTGCGGCTTCCTAAAAAAAAAGAAGAAGGAAGGAAGGAAGGAAGGAAGGAAGGAAGGAAGGAAGGAAGGAACTGATCCTCCGTTCTTTTATCTGATCTTCCTTTTATTTTACAGAACAAAAAAACAGACCTCTTCAAAATTAGTGATCATATCCATGGGTTCTAGCGGTTCGACGCTGAGCCCTGATTTCCCAGGCCGATCCCGATTTAAAAGATGCCACAGTTCTTTGCCTGCGAGACTGTACGAGGAAGTTCCCCCTATTAGGCCCAGAAGGCTTAATTAGGTTAAAGTCGTTTGATACATCAAAGCATTTGTCCACCAAGATTCAATTAGGAATATGCGGTTAGATTCTTTCCTAATTTTGCGGAGTGGCAGGCTGTCAACAGTGGCATATCAGTTAGTAACTGAGCATTGGTATCAAATTCTTGGTATCGAGTCTTGTGACTTTGATTGCAGTTCAAAAGAAATGAATTAGGAGCTTTCTTGAACTTGATTCCAGAGACTAAGGTTAGATGCTATTTCAACAGAAGAAAAACTTATTTAATTTAAAGACAAACAGAATCATAACACCTTCTGCATTTCTTTGAACATGGGGGTGGGGTGCAGTTAATATAAAAACCTAGGTGGAGAATTCAAAATTTTAACTTATTAAATGTAATTAAAACAGAAATGAGATTTGTCTTCTTGGTTGTGTATTAATTCAGTATAATTCCTTCCTTCCTCATAATTAATTGTTTTTATTACCAGATTATCTGACAAATTGTCTCAATCCTATTTCTTTATTATGGAAGTTACTTTACCATCTCTATCTTAATATTTATATAATATCCAAATAATTTCCCTATAAGTGTAATCCAATCTGTAGCAATTTTATAACGTTTTTACAGAAGTGTCACTAGATATATCTAGATTTAGATATACATGGATAGAAAAGGTCGAGGATGATATTTGGGAGAGATTTTCTTGCTCTTTGAGGCATTAAATTTTTCAGTCTGTTGTATTTTTAACAGAATAATTGTATCTCATATATAGGTTCTATTGATTTTTTTTTTGTTTCCATCTAGCTGAATGACTACAGAATTTCCCCAATGGAGCAAAAACGTTTTTTATAATTCTCTTTCATATGATGTGCTAACTGGAAAGCAAACACCAAAAGTGCCATTTTAAAAATTTATTTACAAAGCTGTGTACAACACGAAGGAATAACATTTAGAATACATATATTCATTCATATATAAACAGACTTCTATAATAGAATGAGAGGGGTTTTTCTCCCCTTCTTTTTTTTCCTGCTCAGTTCTTTCATATTTAAAACGCCTTCCCTTATCGTTTGCTGCAAATTTAGATATATTTCGAAGAAAATTACCGGAGGAAAAATGAGAACCTTCAACAAAAGTGAAAGTTCGGGACTCCTAAGCTTGAGCGTTCTCGACTTCCCGTTATCCCTTTTCTCTGATTTTTTAAAATATGCGTTTGCTTTTTTTGTGTGCCAAATATGGACCATTAAAAAAATAAAATAAAAACGGCAAAGGAAAGTCCGTCATTGCCTCTCGCCCTCCCCGCTACAAATATCGAAGAAACAGGTCGCCGCGGGGTTGCGTGTCAGCTTTACCTGCAGCGTCCGAACCCTTCTTTCCTATGCGTTTTGCCAGCGTTGTTTCAGGGCTCCTCCGAAGCCTCCGGGTTTACATCGCGAAGGCCACGGACTAAGGCAGAGAGATGCGGCACTGGAGCCGATCGAGTCCGCAGAGGGTCGTGACGAGAAAAGGAGTCTCTTGGAGAAGCGGGAGGCCGCCAGGAACCCTCCCCCCCCTCGATTCTTCGCAGGATCGGAGAAAAAAAAGGCGAAGTTGAGGAGGGAGGAAGGAAAGGAAGGAAGGGAGAGCGGGTCCCGCGCTCGCCGCCGAGCTACTGCGCCGGCCACTTGGCCTGGACCGCGCCGGCCGAAGCGGCGGGCTGCAGGAACTGTCCGGAGAGAATGTTTGTAGGCACGCTGAGGATGGGCGCGATGGCCGCCGTGGTCCTGGCCAGCGAGAGCGGCTGGTGGGCCAGCAAACCCGACTGCGCGGTGACGGGCGTCCGGAGGAACGTCTGGGCGCTGACGGCCGAGGAAGAGCTGACGGCCGGCCCGGCGCCCGCCCCGATGATATTCTCGATGCTGAAGGAAGGCCGGCCGCTGGGCTCGGCTTTGACCCCGCCGGCCGCGGGGCCCGAACCGGTCACGGCGCCGAGCCCGCTGAGATGGAGCTGGAGGCTGGGGCTGAGCTGCGCGTTGAAGGCTTTCCGGCTCAGCTCGCCCGAGGGCAGGAGGGGCACGGCGGGCGGCAGCATGGGCCCGACGGGCGGGATGTAGGGGTACTGCAAGGCGGCCGGGTGTGGGTAGGCGCCGTGGTGCAGGCCGTAGGCTCGGCCGTAGGGGCCCGAAGAAGAAGCGGCGGCGGCGG
Source organism: Thamnophis sirtalis (assembly GCF_051295495.1). Lineage (NCBI taxonomy): Eukaryota > Metazoa > Chordata > Lepidosauria > Squamata > Natricidae > Thamnophis > Thamnophis sirtalis. The sequence continues at coordinate 25,857,676 of NW_028261387.1, forward strand.
CGGCGGCGGCGGCCAAGCTGTAGGCGCCGAAGCTGTGCATCATGAGCGCCGTCTGTTCGCGCAGCTGCTCTTGCTGGTGCCGCTTGAAGCGCTTGCGGCGGCGCAGGAAGGAGCCGTTGTCGAACATGTCCTCGGACTGCGGGTCCAGCGTCCAGTAGTTGCCCTTGCCCGGGTTGCCCGGCTCGCGGGGGATCTTGACGAAGCAGTCGTTGAGCGAGAGGTTGTGGCGGATGGAGTTCTGCCAGGCCGGGAACTTCTCCCGGTAGTAAGGGAAGCGGTTGCTGATGAACTCGCAGATGCCGCTCAGCGTCAGTTTCTTCTGCGGGCTCTGCAGGATGGCCATGGTGATCAGTGCGATGTAGGAATAGGGCGGCTTCACCAGGCTGCTCTTGGGCTTGCCGCCGCTGGAGGCAGCAGCCGCAGCGCCCGCCGCCGCCCCGGACGGCGCGCCCGGCGCCGAGCCTTCCTCGCTCCCCTTCTCCTCGACGGGGCTCCCGCCGAGGCTGCTGCTGCTGCTGCCGGAGCTCATCTCCACCGCCTCTTTGGCCATCAGCAGCTCGGCCGCCTCGTCCAAAGCCAGCGAGGCGGGCAACCGAGCCAAGCCGCTGCCGGGGGGGCTGCCGCCGGCCTCCAGGTCGCTGCCTCCGCCGCCGCCGTCCCGCTCCTCCAGGCAGTCGTCCTCCTCGCCCACCACGTCGATGTCCACATCTTCCGCCGTCAGCACCGTCTGGCCGGACATGTCGTTGGCGCTCAGGTTGCCTGACAGAGTCATCTCCCAGCTCAGGAAAGGGGAAAAGCAGCGGGCTGGAGGGTGCGGGGTCGTCAATGAATTGGCCACGGGCGATAAATCGGGAGAGTTGAAAGAGAGAAGAAGGGACGAGAAGTGTCTCTGTGTCGGGGAGGAAGGGAGGAAGGAAGAAGGGGGCTCTTGGGGACACTTGGATCCAAATCCGGCCCCTCTTTGAACAGGGTGCTTCTCCAACAGGTAGCGGTGTCAGTAGCCAGAGAGGGAGCGCCCCCCCTCCCCAGCCTTCCTCTTCTTCTTCCTGCTCCTCCTCCTCCGCTACCTGTCGGCCACGGGGGCCTCCTCCTCCTCCTGCTCCTCCTTACCCAGCTGTCGGCATCCGAGAGCAGACCGCAGACCCTTTGCCCACCTTGGCGGCGGCTGCGCTGATAGGCGCCCGGGAGATCTGCGGGCCAAGCCTTCCTTGCACGCAGCTCGAGTGCGACGCCGGCAAACGGGGCGGCCACTCGGGGCTTTCCTTTCAAGCAGCCGGTCACCAGTCAAGCAGCAGCGACGACGGGGCGGCAGGGAGCGCAGGCAGAGTCCGAAGGGGTGGCGGCGGCCAAACCGAGCGAGCGACCCGAGCTCCTGTAACCGTTTTTGGCTCCTGGTCTGGAGCCCTCCGGCCCGGGAGGACTCCGGGCTTCCAGACCCCTACCGGCTGCTGCGATGTTGGACTGTGCTTTTCCCCAAAAGGAGCGATTGGCGAGCGGCGACCTTCTCCCGGCTCATCGGAATGGTTGTGCCCGCCGCCACCGAGGCTGTTGCTGCAGGTTAGCTCTCTTCGACTAAGGGGATCTCCATCTCTCTCTCCTCTGCCTCCTCTGCTCCAAACCTCCCTCTTTCTCTTTTGCCTTCTTTACTCCTCTCTCTCTGCCCCCACCTCGCTTTTTCAAATCCCACAAAACACCCCGTCCGTTTCCTCTGTTTAAATTCCCCCCACCCTTTCCCCCCTTCTCCCTTCTATCTCGAATGGGCGGAGGGAGAAAAAGGTTCGGTTTGGCAGCCCAGAGAGCAGGAGAGGGCGGGGAATCCACGGGCGTTATAGAGGAACTCGGTTGCCACTTAGAAAGTGCCTTTTTTTTAAAAAAAAGGCTGCCTGATAGATTACTTTCCAGTTAAAGATATACTAGGGGGCGGGGCCACGCGATGGCTTGACGTCAGCGCCCCCCTGGCAGGCCAAGCCCGGCTCAAGTTGTTTCAGGGGGATTGTCAACAAAGAGACAACGGCGGCTCCTTTTCCCCCCTTGATCCCCGCCAAGTGATCAGCTCGCCTCCCTTCAGGGAAAACTTGCCCAAACAGGCCTTGTGGCAGGTCTCCCCAGCTTGGCCCCTTAAAAACAAACATCTGCTCAGGTCGCCAAGTTTATTCTAATAGGAATGGATGGAGCATCAAAACAAATCAAAACAAAACAACCACGCTGGAATTCGATGAACCCAAACACGCACACACAGACACACACACAAGAGAGAAGATGCCCCATGCAATCTTTTCAGAATTGGGCATTTACACACACACCCAGAGAATTTTCCCAGAGAATGGAAAGCAAAGTAAGTCTTCAACTGTGTCAGTCAGGCTGGATTAAGAATTAAATGATAGAGCCAAGTATAAATACAATTATTATGTTGCCCTGGAATGCTTTGGTTTTTTAAATCCGGTTTTTTTTGGGGGGGGAGCGTTGAACATCTCTATCCCCTCCATAACTTCCGAGAAATTTTGTTGTTGTTGTTGTTTTCTCCTTTTACCTTTACTAAATAAATACCAGCATCCGCTGGGAAACGAAGAAGGAAAAGATGGGTATCTATTCATCTGGTAGGTCAGTTGGGGATCGAAATAAGACCAAAAAGACATAAAATAACCACGCCTTTCTTAAAAAAAATGGGAACAGAAAGAAAAATAACCAAAAGAAGAGAGAGTGTGTACGCTGTAGCTTTATTATTATTGGTGGTATCTTGCAGAGGTGTTAACGACGTAATAATAGCTCATTAGCATATTAAAAAGTAGGAAATGGAGAAAGGGGGAATGTGTGTGAATGGAAATATTTTGGTATTCACCTTCAAGGTAAGCCTTGTCCCAAGAAAACAAACTCCAGGAGGTAGCCAGTTCTCAAAGTTTGTTGCAAATGTCTATTTCCTCCTCTTTAAACAAAAGCCTCCGTTTCCAGAGAGAGAACAATTGCTTGGAGTTTAGGTAGGAAATGACTCGCTTGGTAGGTGGCTTTTCTTTTTGTTTTTTCGTGGTTGTAATGATTGTTGTGACTTCGGTGAAATGTTGATAGGAACAACAACTACTACTACAAAAACAACAGTCGTCAGGGGGGAAAAAAAAGAAAGATTTGAATCTCCAAAAGAAATGTCCAAATCCACTTGCCTGGACTGCCCTTGTGTGGCCGCTTTTGTTTTCATCACAACATTTTACAGCTTTCGGATAAAAAAGCGGGACATCTTTATATTTAAACAGAGCGAAACACGCGAACCAAAAAGGTGGGTCCCGTGTTGCGATGGAGAAAAGGGGAATTGACTTAAGACCGAGTGTCGAAATGTGCTAATGAAGACAGAAATGGCAAGAATAGTATATACAGAAGGCACCATGTGTGTGTGTGTGTGTGTGTGTGTGTGTAACAGCCCCCCCTCCAGTGATTTATGCTCTGAGCAAAGGGAAAGTAAGAGGAGGGGACCTGGCTCTCTGCATGGAGGACCAAACCTCCATATCACTGTTCACACGAGAGGGGCTTTCAAGTTTACCCTCTGGAAAAACCGGCATCCGTAAGTTACATTTCTCTCCCCCACCACACCTCTACCGGCCGTCGCCCCGCTAATCAGTATGGCACGGACGGACCACCGCCCTATTGAGTGATCTGCCACGGGACGTCCCAAAAAAAAAAAAACAAGCGGACAGGGACTTCGAGCAAATGCGACGCATTGTATTTGGTCCTTCTCTGTTTTGCAAAGCGCTGCCTCGCGGAGTAGAGAGGAAAGGGACTTTGCGTAGCTCCTTGTCGGAAGCTCTCACCTTTACAGAAGCTCTTCGGTGCGGTTCTACGATCGCTGCTTTGGAGCGATTCTTCCCAGCTGGGACTCCTTAGCAAGAAAAAGCGACTGTTTCCCAGCCTAGATTAGATGAGGGAAGAAACCAGGCTAATTCGGACGGGTGTTAGGAGATCTGCCTGTTCGCGGGAAGGATTCGTAAAACCAGGTTTATCCCACCCCACAAACACGAGTCCCCTTTTCAGTCGCGGATGGCCGTGGGACGTTTTTCTCTGTCCGTTTTTCTTTCTTTTTTCGCCCTTGGTCTCTTCCTGAGGGAGCCTTTACCTTTCGATGGTCCCGGGGTGAATTCCGACCCTTGGACCAGTAAAACCTTTGCAGATCTCCGCGTGCGTGTGTTACAGCAATGAATAAAAGGAATCCGAGCAGGAGTGGGCCGATCCGTCATCCATTCCGATTCATTCCGTGACAAAAAAAAAAAATCAATTTCTCAAATATAGTCACGCATTACAAAAACATCCGTTTCTTCTGTGGTTTTCTTGTGAAATCTCACCGGGGATTGTAACAAGGTGATGAGAGAGAGAAAGAGGGAGGGAGGGAGAGAACATCACTCTAGAAAGCGTCGCCTTCATTTGTTGAGCTTTTTGCTTTGACACAATTGAAGTCAAATTAATTGATTCATACCATTAATTATGGTGCTTAGCGTGGAAGAAACGTATCCCTTCGATTAGGACTCTATTGTGCTAATCTCTTGTTCCATCAGTGTTACCATCTGATGCTGGGAGGAAGAAGGAGGGTGACTGCCGGAGGGTGTTTGTGTGTGGGGGTGGGGGTGGCCCGGGGAGAGAAAAAGGAGACAGGAGAAAGCACGGAGGCAAAGTTTGGGGCTCCTTTTGGCAAATCGAGCGGGGCGCCTGAGTCTGAAGCCAGGCACCATCCGCAGAACTAGTATTCATTCGCTTCGGGCCTCCTGGAGGAAGGGCCAAACCTGGGTTCACCTGGCTTGGGGGTCCCATCTTTGATTTGTCTCCTGTTCACCTTTTCCTGTGCTGCAAAAAAATATTATTTTTTATTTATTGGATCAGTATTTACGTTGTATCCCCCCCTAAAGTACTCCCCAAAAGGAGGTGAGGAGAGGAAAGCTCTTCGCATCTGGAAAGGTGTCTGAAGCACAAAGACCGGTGCTCATGTCCAAAAGCTAATTTGGGGGGGGTCTCTTTCTCCCTCCCTCCCTCCCCCCTCTCGTGCGTGAGGGGGGGGATGGAAAGGAAGACGCGGTTGCCCAAAGGAAGGGTGAGTTTAAGCCAAAGGCCAGGACCACCCACCAGCGAATGAGTAAAAGGGAACTCTTCAGTGAAGTTTGCTCTTTGTACCCTTAAGTTTTCCAACTTCGTAGGTGAAGCTTCCCTCCTGCGTCCAGTTTGGTGACTGTGGAGCGCTGAAGAAAACAATTTAATTTTAGAATAATAGCAAAACTTTCTCCGAAGCAATCCTCCTAATTACTCTCTCCTAAAGGAGAAGGCTGAAAAAGAATATTTTTAAAAAATTCATGCGAGAGAGAAGCTACGGGTAGATATGTACAATATTGCACAGGCGCGATTTAGCAAGCAGATTTTGAAACTGCTGTTCGGATCGATAGGGAGCCAGATAGAGACGTTGCTGGCCTTGATGGGGGGAGAGGGGGAGACGCGGAACGAACAACTTATGATAGGAGAGGAGAAATTAATTACAGTTCACTTGGAACCTAGGATGAGCAAGTGAGTGTCTAGCCCACAAAGTGAATTAAAAATGAATCCGGAGAGGAGGTAGGAACTGAAAAGGAGGCGAGAGGAGGACGGCCAGCTGCGTTGGGCTAGGCTTCTTCTCCCGGAACCAACTACTATATATATTTGCTCCCCTCCTGTGCCCCGTGACTTTCCCGGGATAGTTGTAGAAATCGTTGACCTAAATCCTTACAATTTAAAAAAAAACAAGGGGCGTTTTTTAATCGAAGAGGGAGTAAGTAAATAAAGGGGAGCGTGGAAGAAAGCGTGTGGATGAACTGGCGTACCAGTCGAGAAACAGACGAGGGCTGGTGTCGATAGGTTTCGATGTGAATGCTGTGAAATAGCCCAGATGCTGGACTGAGAAGGGGAGCGTTTTCTCGTTAGCAGCTCGGAAAAAGAATTGGGGAGGAAAAAGCCGCACTCTGGCCAGGGTTGCTATCCGGCTCGGGGTAGAAGGAAGGAGGAGGGGTGGATAATCTAATTTAATTGACATCCTCCCCCCGCCCGCAAGAGTTTCACTGTCACAACCTTCCTTCTGGAGACGCATTCGGCTTGGCGTTTTAGATCACTCACACACACACACACACACACACACACACACACACACACACACACACACACACACACAAAGCCACGATCCCATCGAAATCTATCCAAGGATGAGGATGGGGATACTGTAATTACAAAGTTGGTGCTCTAAAAGGAATAAAAACAAATCACGTGTAAAAAAATCGTCCGTCCCCCCGCGAAACCACGGGAGACATTTGAATACCCAAACACGGAGGAGAATGGGGTGGGGGTTTGGGGGAGAAGCAGCAGCCTCGTGTTTGCAAACTGAGATCTTTGTCCTGGAAAAATGTACAAACATCCCTTTTGTGAAAGGCAACACGTTTAATGAACGAGGAGAGAGAGAGAGCGAGAGAGAGCAGGTAGGGGCCAAACCCCGACTAAAATGGTGTGCTAAATTTATGGCATTGTTAGCGTGCTTTTAATTATGGCTATTATGTTAATTATTGCCCATTAGCGCGGAGTTATCAGCGGCGTGTCAGCTTTAATCAAAACGAGGCTTTCTCTTGAAAATGGTTCTTTCCCATCCGCCCGTCAGGGACAGTGAAGAGGGGAACGAGGCAGAGCCCAGGCGGCAAAAAGACCCTCCGTAGGGCGCGAGTCGACGGGGCGGGGGAACCAAATAAAATGACTTCCCCGTTGAAAAAAAGCGACTTGGACGTGATCCTGCGCCGGCTTCTCCCTCCGGAGATTTCCCCCTCCGGGCCAACGAATGGGGGAGGGGAGAGGAGAGAGAAAAGAGCGCTTGGCCCGGCCTCCCCCCCTCTTTCGCCTCTCCGCCCCTCCTCTCCGCCCCTTCTTGAGTGAGGCCGCTTCATCATGCCGAATCACTCTGTCAAACAAGATGTTCCGGCTCGTTTTTATCCGTTCCGTTTTACGTCTCCCCCCCCCCGACCTCCCCAAGTCGTGTGGGCCGGGCTCGCCAAACAAACAACCTGAAGCGCCCGCTGGCCTCAGCCAAGGGCCGAGGTGGTGGTGGTGGTGCTGAACAAAAACCGGGGAGACCAGATCCGCGGAAGGGGCGCCCCCTTGAGGAGAGGTCTGGATTTTGGCCCCGACTGAAGGTGCCCCTTGGAAAAATGTGGACCCGGTTTTCTCTTCCCCGGTCTTCGATTGGGAAGAGTTCGCCCCATGAGGCTCTGCTTCCTAACCGGCAGGCAGGAGCTCCCCTTATTACCTGTGGCGGGGGAGGGGGAAATGTTCTGCTTGGAGGCCTCCCCGAGCCAGATAGAAGGGCTCCCCTTTTATTGTCTGTACTGTACTGGTTCCCCAAGGTGCCCCCCACTCCCCGGTTTCCTAACCGGAGGACTGGGGGGGAGCACTTTGGAGAACCTGTACAGTGTAAGGTTGAGAGGCTGCTGGGTGGGGGCTAGAATTGCCCTGTGAAATTAATCTGGGGTGTCTGGCACTGGCCAATGAAAAGAAAAAGGACAATAAAAGCTTCTATCTGGCTCGGGGAGGCGTCCAAGGAGAACATCTTTACCCCCTCCCCCCTCAATAAACCCTCAGGTAATAAGGGGAGTTCCTGCCTGCCGGTTAGGAAGCAGAGCGCCAGGCCGGTGGAAACGAGCCTAGGATCCGAGAGCGAGAGCCGTCTTCGGGCAGGCCGAGCAACGCACGCAAAGACTCTTTATTGCCCCCAAAAGCCACTTTCTGGACTCTTTTTCTCTCAGGAGAAAAACTCCTCGATTTAAGGAGACTTCGACTCAATCTAAGCCAGCTCAGGATAGTGGCCTCTTTCAGCCCATACATTAGGCCAGTGTTTCTCAACCTTGGCAACTTGAAGATGCCTGGACTTCAACTCCCAGAATTCCCCAGCCAGCGAATGCTGGCTGGGGAATTCTGGGAGTTGAAGTCCAGACATCTTCAAGTTGCCAAGGTTGAGAAACACTGCATTAGGCTACACCCCCCCCCCCCGAGGGGGCTCACTCGTTTCCTGGACTTGAAAGCCCAGTCATCACCAACTGGTCCAGGGATTATAAGGATGAAGGATGCTGCAGTCCAACATACTTAGGAAGGTTCTACTTACCTGGGAGGGTGAATCTCATGAAACTCGCTCCGGCTTCCTCTTAGCGTGGAAGGGGATTGGACTATAAAGTTGTCCATTATCTTAAATTCAACGTGGATTCGAGCATGGGTCTCGTCCATTTTGGGGGGACCTACCCCAAAGGGGGCGGGCCCAAAAGAGAAAAGTCTGCAGTCCTGTTGACTGATTGACAATTTCAGGCAGATCCCCACCCCCCTCCTACACACTTCCCAGCTAGGACTGGGACAAGTACTGTTCTTACTTCCTTTCCTGGCGGGGTTTTCAGGAACACCTGGTCCTTCTCTAGCCACCTTTCTCCTCTATATACTTCCGAGCAAGATACATCGCGGGCACACACCCCTCCAGGGGTGAAATTCATCAGATTCTAACAGGTTCTGGAGAACCAGTGGCAGAAATTTTGAGTAGTTCGGAAATCGGCAAATACCACAACTACAGAGTGGGATGGGAATGGGAATTTTGCAATATTCTCCCCACCACCCGGAGTGGGGTGGGAATGGGGATTTTGCAGTAACCTTCTGCCACCCCACCAAGCCACGCCCAAAGAACTGGTAGTAAAAAAAATTGAATTTCACCACTGCCCCCATCCTCCTTACCCCAGCACAGAAACTCAGTGAAACCAGTTGCCCGAAGAGAGCGAATCTCTCTCAAAGGTGAAAACGAATCTCTCTCAAAGGTGAAAACTTCCGACTTCTTGAACCTCGGAGAATCCGTTTGTCTTGGTTAAGAGAAAGTTCAAGATCAGGGGCAGCCGCCGAGTTATTTTTAGAACCGCCCACCCATTCCTCTTGCTTTAAATTGAGGGTGATGGATTGGTTATTTAGATTTAACACCGATGCTTTCATCCAGTCGCTGGGAAAAAGGGCGACCCGGCCAGTTCACGACTTCAGCCACCGGGGCTTCTAAATAAGAGAGGTGGGAGATCTCTAATGGTCTCCAGATGGTAACAATGCCCATAACACGAACAGTGGATGAGGCGGGGTCGTAGTCCAAACAGCTATTAAAAGCCACCCCCCACCCCCTTTGGAGGCAGCCATAGCTGCCAGCATCCCACTCATATAAAACAAGGAAATGTTAGCCCGAGCGCAGAATTCTGCTTTGACCACTTCGACGGCTTGCAAAGTTCTGGGGTTCTTCTTCTTCTTTTTTCTTTTGCAATGCAATTGCAAGTATCCCAATTGCTACCAAAGGCATCCCCATCGAATCCAAACAATGGAAGCGAACAATGGGGGCTACTCAAAGGAGGGAGGGCAGGCCCCCGCCCAAGCCCCTCCCCGATCCTCCAGCGTTAACATTTAGAGCAGGGATTGGGTTGATTTCGATTGCAAATATAATAAGCGAAACAAAAGGAAGTACGAATTAGAGCCGGTTTTTCTTCCCGGCACCTCGGTTTTATTAGAGGATTCTCACCTGCTCTATTCCCACCCCTTCGATCAAGGGACATAAGAGTTGTTTCTTATCTTTCCAATGTCCCATTTCTGGAAGGATGGGCGTTTGTATTTAATGTGTAACTATGGCAGTGGAGAGGACGCCCCATAGAATTCCACGGGAAAGACTCCCCCCAAATTCTCTTAAGAACCGGCAGCTTCAAGGCCGCTGGAAACCTAGTTTTTTTTTTTTTAAAAAAAGAAGATTGAAATGAAGCTCATGGTTTTAAACTCTTGGGTAGCAGGGCTGCTCTTTGTGTGACCCGGAACTGCTGCGGGGATCGTTTGTAGTTTTCTCCTTTGAGGAGATCCTTGCTCTTCGCCTGCCAGAGGCTTCCATCCGGGCTCGGCCGCCTCGAAAAGCCGAGGAAAAAAAAGAATTGAAAGATTGGCGAGATAGGATTTTCTTTCTCCGCCAATAATTCTGACTCCTCATCGCAATGCCCATTGATAGGAGGGGCTCTGCGAAGAGATCTCCCTGTAGCAACGCGGGGGAAAATGATTTCAGCCTTTCCTGCAGACTGGGAACTGCGATTTGGATCAGAATCTGGCGTGGTAGAGGCTGGTTTTATTCCAAGAAGTCGTTGGGGACGAAGGCAATGCATTACTCTGTGTGTGTGTGTTTGTCTATGTCAATCCTTGTTATATTTTTAGGATTGGTATTATCCCTCACTATCGTTATCACAGTAAACATCGAACCATTAAAGTACCAAATATGAACCAGTGGTGAAATTCAATTTTTTTTACTACCAGTTCTGTGGGCGTGGCTTGGTGGGCGTGGCAGGGGAAGGATACTGTAAAATCTCCAGTCCCTCCCCACTACTGGGGGAAGGATATAGCAAAATCTCCATTCCCACCCCACTCTTGAGCCAGCCAGAGGTGGTATTTGCCGTTCTCAGAACTACTCAAAATTTCCACTACCGGTTCTCCGATACCTGTCAGAACCTGCTGAATTTCACCCCTGCAAAGATCCAAATGAAAGTGACCCTCCCCCATCCCCAGCATCCCATAAGAGGCTTATTTTCATTGCTCTCACTTAGGCATTCGGATGGCTCCTTCGAAGACATCTCCTCAAAGCCACCGCGTCCTCCCCCTGGATTCTACTGGAAGGAAGAGTTCGCTGCTCCTTGGCTCCTTCGCAGGAGAGAGAAAGAAGATTCGTCTTCGGAAGCGACTGGGGCGGGACATGCAACGATTTCGGGATGTTGGTTGGCCTTCCGTGGAAGCGTACCCCATCCATTGGTTTGGGTGGGTTTTCGCCAGAGCTGACACAACGTCTTCTTCTTCTTCTAACCACATGCTATTTGTTTGAAATTGTGAAAGTGGTACCCCACCTTTCCTTTCATTACCCTAGACGATATTTCTCAACCTTGGCAACTTTGAGATGCGTGGACTTCAACTGCCAGAATTCTGGAAGTTGAAGTCCGCAGTCTTAAAGCTGCCAACGTTGAGAAATACTGAATCAGAATAGAGCTGGAGGGGGCGATTGGAGGGCTGAGGTTGGTTATCTGAGTTGGAGGTTGAGAATCAGAATCACAATAGAGCTGGAGGGGATCATGGAGGTCTTCTAGTCCAGCCCCCTGCTCAAGCAGGAGACCCTAAACCATTTCAGACCAGCGATTGTCCAGTCTCTTCTTAAAAAGAGTGATGAAGCACCCAGAACTTTTTGACTGCAAGCTGTTCCACTGGTCTTCTTTGTTAGGCAGTTTCTCCTTAATTAAGGAGATTAATTAAAAACACTGCCCTAGATCACAATGGTCTGGCTTGATCATCTCCCTTCTTTCAGGAAAGCATGGTGGTGCTATGTGACCAATATAGTTCTATAGTTCTTCTTCTACTCCAGTTTTCTGTTGGCTGCTCTTTACCAACACAGGGTCCAATGAAGTCTAGCCCCATTTCCTGCCTAGCCAATGGCTGAAGCAATTATATCCCAGTACACCCTTTCTTTGCCCTTAAGGCTTTGATTTAGGATCAAATCAGTTTGATCCTGTTAGTTAGAAGCATTTTTTTTAGTGGTTGAAAGGCTGGTCTAGAAACCAGGAGACTGTGAGTTCTAGTTCTACATTAGACATGAAAAACCAGCTGGGTGACTTTGGGTCAGTGACTCTCAGCCCAACCCACCTCACAGAGTTGTTGTTGTGGGAAAATAGGAAGAGTACGAATATGTTCATCGCCTGGAATTACTTAGAAACAAGAATAAAGGTGATTTAAAAAAAATCAAATCAATCATTTCCTGACAGTTAGAACAATTAATCAATGGAACAACTTGCTTCCAGAAGTTGTGAATGCTCCAACATTGGAAGTTTTTAAGAAGATGTTGGATAACAATTTGTCTGGTGTAGGGTTACCTGCCTAAGCAGGGGGTTGGACTAGAAGACCTTCAAGATTCCTTCCAACTCTGTTATTCCATATTCTATTCTATTTCAGGAAGAGCTCAGCTCTCCCTTGGCCCTTTCTGTTTCCCCCTTGATTCCACTCCTACCTTTGGAGCTCCAAATCCCATCTTCTCAATTGCAACACATGCAGAACTCACACTACTCTTTCTGGTATCTCCAGCCCCTCCCCCCACATATCCCCAAAAGAAAAAGAGGGAGAGAGAAGAACGCAACTTACTTAACTGAAGCGGATTCCTCCAACCAAGCACAGCCTTCCCCAACTGGCATCTTTTAGTTAGATTGGATCCAACTCTCAGCCACAGTCATTTTCCAGGGGATGGAAGGTGGGAGGTCCAGTCTAAAGGATCTGCAGGAGGCCAGATTAAGGGGTGGGAATGGGCTTCGGACATAGGTAAAGGCAGAAGGGGCAGCCAGTCAGCTTTTCTCCCTTCTCCAGCTAAAGAGCAATTCCTACTTTATTTATTTATTTAAGTTTAGATTCATTTGAATGATGTGGGGGTGGGGGCTTTAGGTTTCAGAAGAGCTGAGAAGAGAACATTTCTGGAGATGGCACTGGAATTACATCTCCCCCCTTTTACACCACTTATGTGCAGCTCCTAAGACATTGCAGGGGTCTTTTTGTAGGAAAGACCATTAAAAAAAAGAAGGAGGATGGGGGCCCACCAGGAGCACTGGAGGTAGGGAGGGGTGTGTGTGACACAGCCCTCCTTTATCAGTAAAAATATTAAAATGCTGCCAAGTTGAGGGGGGGGGAGATTCTTTCTTCCTCCAAAGAGGTGGGAGAGGAAAAGTTGGGGGCTTTGAAGCAGCCCTGAATCTGGGGGCAGGGTCGGGCAGGAAGAGTGGCTCTCACCACTCCATCTCTTGACACTTCTCTTCTCTTGTGACTCCACCTGCTGTTTGTGAGGAGGGGCAGCGCTCCCTCGGAGTCTGGCTGGAAAGCGAATGGGTTCGGGATGCTGAACCAGGAAGTCCTGGGATCCAAAAGGGACGATCACTTGGGCTGTTCCTCTCGGTCCCCCCCCTTCCCACCAACTTCGTAACTCTTCCAAGGCCAAGAGCACTTGAGACCTGTGGCCTCTGGAATTTTTTCCTGTGCTCAGGAGAGACCCCTCCAGGGATGGGAAATACCACTATATATATTGGGCCAACTGAGCCAAACCAGGACTCCCTTCCTTCCCAGAATCTCACTTTGATCCAAATAATGTGCATACTTTTAACTATTTTCGGTTCCACCACAAAAGCGCGTAGGACAAAATCGCGCTCGACAAAAGCGCGCTGTGACGTCATCACAGCGCGACGAAAAAGATCGAAAAAATGTAAAAATAAAGCTAAAACCTTCCCCTAACCCCCCCAAACCTAACCCTAAACCTAACCCTAACCCTAACTCTTAACCTAACCCTAAACCTAACCCTAAACCTAACCGTTAAAGTAACGAAAAACGGAACGGTAACCCTTATCCTAACCCTAACGCTAACGCTAACGCTCTAAAGCTAACCCTAACCCTTACCCTTACCCTAACCCTAACCCTAACCCTAACCCTTACCTTTATGTGAATCGGCTTGCTTTAATTTAATTTTTATTAATTTTTATTTGAATTTTTCGATCTTTTTCGTCGCGCTGTGATGACGTCAAAGGCGCGATTTTGTCGATCGCGCTTTTGTCGTCCGCGCTTTTGACGGGTCACGCTATTTTCATCAAGGGTTTTTTTTTAATTTTTTGGGGGGAGAGGAGGTTTTTTGGGGGGTGAGGGGAGAGGCCCAGATCAGTTTAAAAATTCAACATTTCTGGAAATTCTGTATGCTGAGTTGGTTGGGAAAGTTATGGAGATGCAGAGAATGACCACGTGGTAGAAAGCTATCTTCTTCCCCAACTTTGTGATCTCCACAAAGAACTTTACAAGTCTGAAGTGAGATGGGCTTTACTAATTTAACACATGGAAAGCACCAAGTTGTGTGAAAAGATTCCCTAAAATCTTTGGATGGGAGGCCACTAGGAAAGCTCAGGCCTACTGGATAGACTAAGAAGAAAATCCCCTGGAAGAAGGCAATAGCAAAACACATTGATGATGTTGCTGAAAAAAAAGATAATGTATGAAGTCATCCACAACTGAAGGAGACCTAAAAAGTCTTCAGAGGCCAGCTGAAATGGCCAAACCAGATGTGCTTTGTCCAAAGGTTGACCCATAATAAGTAAAGTTCATTAATAGGAGGCTTTGAAAATTGGTACAAACCTGGTCCCCTCCACTCATTAGTCTCCATGGTTGATGCCCAGCTTCCTGCCCATAACTGTCCTTATTTTACAGGATAGCAGGGTTAAAGGCTGATGCTTGGGTACAGTCCCCTAGAACTCCTTCCAAAACTGCTCCCTGATAGTCATTCAGGGGGATCTTCAAGGTCTGGTTAAAAAAAGTAAAAAAAAAGCCAACCTCAATGGTGCGATGGAAGCTCCACCTGGTCTTTACGTGCCATAGTTCACTGCAAGTCAAGGAAGATCCCATAGGTAGCAAAACTAAGAGTATTACTAAGACGCATGGTCCAACACAACAGAAGAGGTGGGGGAGAGAGCGTTCATGGTGCAATGGAAATATGAAGTTAACCCTGCGTATGGCTGAAAATCTGCAGCATAATTTAAATCACCGAAATATTAATTAGTAGAATTCACAGAGTAATTCATTTTAAAAAAACCACAGAGATGTAACTGATGAAGGGTCTTGCAAAAAGACAGACAGAGGCAGTGGGAATCTGGGAAGATTGTTACAATGTATTGCAACCACTTTCCTATCCTCTGATTGAAATCCTTGGATGAGATCACATGTCCTTGTTCAAAGTGGGCAGGAGTCACTCCATAATATAGTAAAATCCACCATTAACCATGGAAACGTGCTGAATGATGGGAGTTTCTACAATGATAGGCATTTTAGTCTCTCTCAGGCCAGTCTATCACAGGGGCTTTTTGGGGTAGCAAAATGAAGAGAAATCCCAGGTAAGTCCTTTGAGCTCCTGGCGAACATGCTAGATATAAATTGAATACATTGTTGGTCCTTATTAGGTATGGATCAGATACCAGATCACACCAGAGACCTCCCACAAAGCTTGCTGACAACAAGAAGCAAAGATCATTTCCAGTTCGGGAAATGACCCATCCAGCTGCTAACAGTCTAGCTTGTTTTTGACTTTGGGACACAGCAATGACCGACAATCCAAGTATAGACACATTAGTCATGGGCAACAAGTAGACATCTCTTATGCCTCCATCAGTTATTGAACAGGTGAGGGAAATGTGCTTTTGGCAATCCCACTAGTTGGAGATGGTTCTGCACACACTGTTTCCATGTATAGTTATCTTCTACAATTCCGTGCAGCAAAGTTACATTTTTGGGATGTTACAGTGTACAGCAATAAAAGAAGGAAAAAGAAGGATAAGTTTCTCTGTTCCTTGTTTTGTTCTAGGACAAAGGCAAATGCATTTCTCAACAAAATACTTCAATTTTAACTTCAATGGAGACTCAACATTGATAAATTGAAACATGGATGGGCCAGATCTAGAGAGAGAAATCCTTAGAGTCTCCTTGTGGACTAACCTCAAACTCCACAAGGAGAAGCAAATTCTCACCAATTCTTAGAATATAAGTATACTATATGCACATATGTTTGTTGATGTGCTTTGTATGTATGTCAGTGGTGGTATTCAGCAGGTTCCGACCAGTTCTGGAGAACCGGTAGCAGAAATTTTGAGTAGTTCAGAGAACCGGTAAATACCACCTCTGACTGGCCCTGCCCCCATCTATTCTCTGCCTCCTGAGTTCCAGCTGATTGGGAGGAAATTGAGATTTTGCATTAACCTTCCCCTGGAGTGGGGAGAGAATGGAGATTTTACAGTATCCTTCCCCCTGGAGTGGGGTGGGAAAGGCGATTTTACAGTATCCTTCCCCTGCCACACCCACCAAGCCATGCCATGCCATGCCACGCCCACCAAGACACGCCCACAGAACTGGTAGTAAAAACGTTTGAATCCCACCACTGATGTTTGTGTGCAGTATTCACTAGTAGACACTGGTAATTATTTGCTTTTATGTGGCTATATGTAGCATACTTTAATGGCTTACCTTAAGACTGGTACCAGGTGAATTTATGGCTGATATTTCCCTGGGATAATTCCTTGACCGTCGGTTCCCACCACTCCCAAGGTATCATGTTGGCTGAAAGAGTACAAATTGAACGTGTACTTACACATGGCACAAGACAGGAACTTAACCTCAATGTCATGGGAACTCAAGCTTCCATGTGGAATTTAACATTCGGCATCTACTTCCATATCCTTCTCAAAACTGAATTTCATTCCTTTTTTGTTTGCTTTGTTAGTTTTCATTTTTGGCAATGGGATGGATATACTAGGTCAGAAAGATTGTGGAAACAGGGGGGCAATTAATGCTTTTCTTACTAACAATTAAATGGAACCCTTCAAACTCCTCCCTCAACAAATCTCAAAAAATGTTTCAGGGAGTGTATTTGTATTGTGGCAATGTGCTATGTGAAATAAACTACATATTGCTCATGTCCAGATATTCTTGTGGAATTCCAAGATTAGTTTTAGCTGGCTGGCTTTTAAATTCTTCTCTTCTCTTCTCTTCTCTTCTCTTCTCTTCTCTTCTCTTCTCTCCTCTCCTCTCCTCTCCTCTTCCCCTTCTCCCTTCCCTCTTTTTCCTTCTCCCTTCTCCCCCTCTTCTCCCTTCTCTCTCTCTTCTCCCCCCTGCCACATTCTCCCATTCTTGCTTATTATTTTCCTACAGTCTTTTGAGAGCAGCAGGCCAAAGTTCCAATGCAGGCAGCTCTGCCCTTTCACATGTTCCCTTGTTTCCCTGGGAGTCAATGAAAGCTTTGTGTCTATTTTTCCAAATACATTTTTGAGCCTGTAGCACTGCCACATTGAGAACATCCTTGGTTTCTTTTTTATGACCCAGAACAGAGCATGTGTTGAAATGTGAAGCCCATAAATAGACGGATTCTGAATACACACACAAACATAAAAGGGATACAATACAAGTCAATATTAATTCATGCTGAGTAAAAAGTTTCCATGAACATAACATCACCTCCCAGCCTTGCCTCCCAAGCCTTCTTATCAAAGCCACTGGGTTGTATGCATGTTTTCTTAGAAATGTCCCCAAAGATGAAAGGAAAACACATTTGGAAGAAAATATGGTCAGGATTGCACAGTTGTAGCCTTAAAGCCTTCAATGCAGAGGCCAATCAAAAAGAAATTCTAAGAAAATCCTAAGAAAACCAGGAGTTAAAATAGAACAATCCAGTGATTCATAGCCACTCAGTACAGAGTCTGACCACACATCCAAAAGCACACCATGTTTACTTGAAAATTGGTCACAAATTCAGGAATGTCCATTTTGCCAAAACTGATTATAAGATTATAATCCTAGTTTGCTTTCCTAACTGAACCTGGATTTCAACACACAAAACAAGATACAAGATGTGTTTGTTAAATTGCTGGTTATGAAGATGTCCAGGGAAATTTAGATTGTGATGGCCATCAGGAAAAAAGGAGAAAGGCTACTGAAGGTAGAGTTGTACAGGTGGTCCTCGACTTATGACCACAATTAAGCCCAAAACTTTTGCTGCTAAGTTAAACATTTGTTAAGTGAATTTTGTCTCATTTTATGACCTTTCTTGCCACAATTCATAAGTTAATCACTGCAGTTAAGTTAGCAACATGGTTGTTAAATGAACCTAGATTTCCCATGACTTTGCTTGAAGAAGGTCACAAAAGGGAATCACAACATCCTGAGAAACTGCAACCATCATAAATATGAATCAGTTGCTGAGCATCTGAATTTTAATCGCATGACCACAGGGCTGCTGCAACGGTCGTAAGTGTGAAAAATGGTCATAAGTCATTTTTTCAGTGCTATTATAATTTTGAACAGTCACTAAATGAAGAGTTTAGTGGTCAAATAGTCGAGGATGAATAATTTCTAATGTTGACTTTTTAAAAAAAAAATAAAGATGTAAAAGGAGGGAGCTAAATCAAAGATGGAAAATTCTCCTCAACTTTTTATAAAGGACAGGGTTTAAAAAGCCAATAATTCATTCTGAAACCAATCTGCACCAGTCTGAGGTCCTTCAGATGTTTTGGAATCAACCTCTTCCATAATTCCCAGACATAAACTATGCTGCTTGGATTATGAAATTTGATCTCCAACATTCAAAAATATGCCAGTTTTGGGATGGCTGGATAAAGTGATATTTATAGAAGAGAGTATTTGTAGCTTAGGGTTGAAGTGTGGGATCCTTGGTGCTCTCTGAGTTTGGTAGTTTTCTTGCAGACATTTCATGATCAAACTAGGTTACATCATCAGTGCTAGAAACACATCTAGTACTGATGATGTTACCTAGTTTGGTAATAAAATGTCTGCAAAAACCCACCAAGCTAAAAGAGCACCAAGAACTTCAAAATGATACTTCCCATTATTTGACATAGCAAAAGGCAGTAATGTTTCTTTGTTAGAGATATAATTCCAGGAATTTCAAACCGTGATATGGCTGCAAATATTACTTTGGAAAGATGGAGCATCATCTATTGTCAAAGTTTGCAGATGACCATTAAGGGAGGGTATTTCAAAACAGACCAGCTGCTACATCCCTTCATATCCCAGAACTGGCGTCAGTATGGAAGTGATCCAAGTTTGCAGTCCTGGTAAGAAGAAACAGTTCCTGCTTCAAACATGCTAAAAATGCCTTCAGGCCTAGATGTTCTAAATCAGGGGTGTCAAACTGGCAGCCCATGGGTCAGATGCGTCACACGCAAGCCACCTTCACCCCAGCTCCGCAAAGGGAAAAATATTGCAATACATCGCGTGACAGCAACATGATATGGTGAGTTTGACACCCGTGTCCTAAATGAATGCAAAGCAACTCTTTGCTGATTGGTTTACTGAGGTTTCAGTTTTTATTTATTTGGATTGATGGCTTGTTTTGCATTTTTGTGAGAATACCTAAAACCTGTTTAAGTTAGAGCGTTACTTCTTGTTCTGTGCTACTTTTTTGCTTGTTCTGGTGGAAATAGTGCCTTCTCTGAGAGTGTCTATGGAGATTCTCAGTCATCCAGGCCATAACTGTTCTTCAGCTCTAAAGCTGGAGAAGCTTCTTGGATGAGAAGCGAAATGTGAGGTCTTCAAAGAAAAAACAGAAAATCCAGTTGCCTCTTGAAAAAGCACTTTTGGGACTTCTATGTGAGTAATATCCAGGCCTCTTAAGTTAGGTACAACAATCACTTTAGAAACTACACAGATAGGCAAACTATAATATAGAGGTGCTATCATCACGACAGTAGTTTTTTACTCTAGAAAACCAATGCACTGGAACTGTGTATGTCTAGTTTAATGAAAAGAAGGACTAGGGGAGACATGAAAGCAGTCTTCCAATATCTCAGGGGTTGCCACAAAGAAGAGGGAGTCAAACTATTCTCCAAAGCACCTGAAGGTAGAACAAGAAGCAATGGGTGGAAACTAATCAAGGAGAGAAGCAACTTAGAACTGAGGAGAAATTTCCTGACAGAACAATTAACCAGTGGAACAACTTGCCTCCAGAAATTGTGAATGCCCCAACACTGGAAGTCTTTGAGAAGATGTTGGATAGCCATTTGTCTGGAATAGTATAGGGTTTCCTGCCTAGGCAGGAGGTTGAACTAGAAGACCTACAAGGTCCCTTCCAACTCTGCTATTGTGTCGTGTTGCATTGTATTATTGTATTCACCCAATATTAGTGAATGATATCACATAAAGTTCTGATAATATTCAATAGCAAACATACAGAAAATCCAAAAAGAAGAGAACACTTTTTTGCAGAAAGGTATGCATGACATAAGAACTGCAAATCAATCCCCCACATTTTAACTCAGCATGTTATGCAGACCTAACCCTTATGGCTAGTTCATGGTTCAGTATGATGTCATTTGGGAAGACACTAAATTGCACAATATATTCATTCTAGCTCAATCTTGAAAAGTCTGAATTGGTACTTGATCAACTTTTAGCTTAGAAATAACTTTGTCCATAGAACATAGACATTTTTGAATGGAGAACGTATATTTATTATAGCTGAAATAAAGGGATAATTATGTCAATAAAGACAAATAACTGTTTTAAGCTTTTCACTTTAGTTACTATCCTTCTGTTATATCTTTAGCAGTTTCTGGATGCCCAGATGTTTAACAAGTGATGCTTCTTTTGACATAGTTGGCCGAATTAGAAACCTCCATTCAGAAGTTGACATTTGTAGTATTTGTAGCTGTGTTTGGATAACTAGGACAATGTATGAATCCTAGTCGTGTACTGTCTACCTCTTCTACAGCAGTCCTTCTTCCTCAGCTAGTCTGCACAAAATCTTTTATGGGAATAATCCATCTTACAACTTACCTTAAAGTTCTTGTTCTGGTGAACTTCATTAAGGTCTATGATGAGGTTTCCAGTGAGGAGTGGTTCAGGAGTTAATGTCCACCCTCATAATAATGGACTTTACCAATTGTTATCTGGATCTATCCACTAGCCAGACTAAGTACTGTATATGGCACATTATTTGGTTGGAACCAGTGATATGAAAATGTAGGGTAATTTTTTTAACATTTGCTGTCAGGGTCAAGTCACTCTCTGTTCAGTTTTAGACATAGGTAATTGGTGCAAAACTCTGTGAGGAGAGGGATGACTGATTTAAAAGTTCCAATCTGAGCAGCTGATGGATTTCATACTTTTGATAATGGGCTAAATAATTTGAAATTAAATCCGGGCAGAACAGAGATTCTGTATGTTGGTAAGGAAAAAGCTAAACTTTGGGACTGAGAGAAGGGTCTTCTGCATGGGAATGTCCTCCCATAAATCTTTGGGTTTAGCTAAATCGCTTTTATTTTTCTGCTTTAGAATACCTTTTTAATTTTAAGTCACCTGGGTCTTGCAAAAGAAGGTGAGACAACATTAAATTAATTCATTAGTTAATTTTCAAAAACAAAAACAACTCCAATCTTATCTGCTCATGCTGACACCATTAAAGAAGAAAAGGAAGGAAGGAAGGAAGGAAGGAAGGAAGGAAGGAAGGAAGGAAGGCTGTCCTAGAGCCAAGAAATTTTCAGAGGCTTTTAAAGTGTAATCCAGAACCCTCAGCTCAGCCAATATGTTTTTATTAAAGGGCACTATTAGATAATTTTACCACCTCCTGCTTTGAGATCACTTTCCCACCACCTTTTAAAACAAGACCATCGTGATTATTTTACAGCATCCTTGGTATTCTGAGATCAGTCCCGAGGGTTACTCATAATAAACCTCATAATGTGAATTATATAATACATTGTAACAGGGCAATTACTATTATAAGAACACAGTCTAAGCTTTCTATTCCATTTATAAGAAACATCTGCTCAGAATAAAATGGATACATGAAGAGGGAAAAAGTGTTTCAGCTTATCTAGATTTAGGTAAGTAGTTACATTAAATGTAGATCCGCTACCTCTATATTCCAATAGTATTATTTATGCCTGGTTGCCTGTAATTGAGAATGGTTGCTTACAAAAACAATCAGGTAATCAGTGTGATCCAGAAACAGCATCTTTTCATAAGACTCCACTAGGTTGCTTCCAGTAATCCTTTCTTCTCCCTTTTGTCACTTTGATTACTCTTAAACAGTGGCTTTCTTTGTATAGCTGGGTAGAAAGCAGTACACTAATAAAAAAGGACTCAATAATTACTTTGGTTTCTTTTGTGTCCTACAGTTATTTTTCACGGATAAAATTATGGCTGCTTGATATCCAGAGCTTTCAAGTAAGTTGTCTTTCAAGTTTCCTTCTAAAACTGAAGAGGGAATAAACAGGAGAAATACAATTTTACCCAATGTTTGGGTGCAGTTGCTCACTGGCTTCGTATACTTTTGTAAATCATGATCTCCTTTTGAATTCATGCAATACTTTAGACCACTGGTCTACAAACCACAATAGCTGGGTTACAAAGCATATTAAGTTTATGTCAAAAAAAACAACAAACCCACCACCTCTCCACATTATATCTTTTTGTAATATATGAGACCAACCACTCACTCAAATGAATTCCATATAAAATTAACTTTGTTTTGACAAGTCCCATTTTTCCCTCCAACAAGTTTCGAGATCGTAGTTATGAACTCCTTCCTATTTTATCCTCACAGGCAGCCTGAGGGATTTAACCAAAAGACTAAATAGATGGCAATAACCACTAAAGAGATCTCCAAGACAGCAGAAATATTACTTTAGATCCCAGCTGCCACAGTATCAGGACCTGAGTTTATGATGATTAAGTCAAAACGCTCAGATTTTACTTTGACTATCACCTTCCATAAAGGAACAAGTGCCTTCCTAGATAATTTGTGCCATTCTCTGCTTCCATCATTTACCATAAGTTTACATGTCAATTGTGATTTGCACTGGAACAGGGAAGACTTTGATCTGATTTCCTTAACAGGTATCTAGTCTGTTGCCAAAATTTACAAGCTGCTTTTATGCCTTCCACACAATACTAATCACTGGACACTGATATTTGGGTTAGTAAACTTTAATTTCTCTCCCAGGTAACTGTCACCTTTTGTTTCATCCCTGAGCTTTTATTTTTCAAGCACCACAGCTGACCCCTGAACTCAATTTGCACTTGCCTATTGATGCCTAAATATCTATAATATCACAGTAAATTAAATTCCATTTTAAAGGGTTTCTATTTAACACTCTGTCAGAACTTTCACAGTATTTGATTTCTGGTTTCCTCTGCCCACTGACAGGTTTATTTCAATATGGCATGATTAATGAAACCATATATTTAGGGAAAGCATGGCTGGCATTACCATAATCTCTTAATGCTTGCTTAGGCAACATTGTATTTTGCCAGCAGGGCTCCAAAAACTTCCAGCCTCTTTAGTTCTAGCAGAACAAGCAGGAAAGATTAGCAGGCTGAAGGAATAGGTGGAATTGTAATGCATAGCAGGCTGATGGCTTGCTAAATTGGACAACTTTCCACTTAAATGGTTCTGGCAAAGCACCATTGAGGTGTTTGTGGGTTTTCAAATCATCTTTTCTTTCACTGGTGAAAACACCAGGATGTTTGAGAAGGCAGGTCTTTGTCAACTAAAGGAATAGCACCTGTGTAAAATAATCAAAAACAAACCCATTTCATTCTGTGTAACAAGTGGGCAACTGAGGATAACACAGAATTAATCCCTTAGGCCACAAAATCTATGCCAAAAAACAAATGTGTGTTAATGTTTGAGGCCTTAAGGGATTAGGTATATTTGTGCAACATGTTTACTTATGGGTTGTTAAACCATAAATTTTCTCAATTATTTCAGTTTGGCAAAGGTTGTAAAGGTGCTCCTCAATTTACAACTATTACTGAGCCCAAAATTTATGTTGTGAAGTGAAAAATTTGTTAAGTGAGTTTTGCCCCATTTCATGATTTTTCTTGCCACAGTTGTTAAGTGAATCACTGTAGTTGTTAAATTAATAACATATTGTTAAGTGAATCTGCTTTCCACAGTGATATTGCTTGTCAGAAGGTCGCAAAATGAGATCATATGACCCCAAAACACTGCAACTCTCATAAATGTGAGTCAGTTGTCAAGCATCTGAATGTAAATGATGACCATGTGGATGCTGCAATGGTCATAAGTGTGAAAAATGGTCATAAGTGACTTTTTTAGTGCCGTTATAACTTCGAACAGTCACTTAACAAACTGTTGCAAGTTGAGGATTATCTGTACAGGCTGCTGTATCCAAGATATGAATCTGATCACTTTTTTTCCTTTCTCTTCCTACCACCCTTTCTTTGACTCTCCCACTCCATCACCCTGGCATTCATCCTATTCTTCCTTTCCATGCAGTATTGTAGGTGGGCGGCAGAGGGATTAACTCTGTAAGATGATAAAGGAGTACAGAAAATTATGCTGAAGGTTTTTAAAGACCTAGATTTAACAGACAACTAACAATCGACTGGCTTTACCTATCATGTCAAACTTTGAGGTCCTTGGTGCTCTCTGAGCCTGGTTGTTTTCTTGCAGGCATTTCATTACCAAACTAGGCAACATCATCAGTGCAAATGTCTGCATGGCATGGGTCTAGGCTACTTGTCTCACCCCAACGGGACTGGCCTAATCCACCTGCAGGGGAGACATACTGCAGATCATGTCAGGCAAGGAATTTCAGTTGGCTGGTTCCAGAATAAGAGCCTTCTCTGCTGTGGTTCCTCTCCTTTGGAACATCTTACCCCCTAAAGTGGGATGTTTTTAAGAGCCTTAAGATTGGGCTCTGCCAAATGGCTTGGGGACCCAATGGGGGAGCTTCATCCTGGAGGTTGTTGATTAATTAAATTCAACCCCACCTCTCTCCCCATGTGTCCAGCTCCCCTCTTTGCTATCTTGTGCCCATGATTTTATGTGATAATGTTTTTTATCTGATGTGTTTTTTTTTTTTTACAAAGTATGACTTTAATGTTTTTTGATGTTTCTACGTTATAAGCTGCCCAGAGTATTTGGATTCGAGCTGGGTGACAAATACATTTTATAAATGAATGAATGAAATGTCTGCAAGAAAACAATCAAGCTCAGAGAGCACCAGGGATCTCACAGTTCAACCCCAAGCTACAAGTGTTGAGACTCTAGAAAGAGTGCAGAGAAGAGCAATGAAGATGATTAGGGGACTGGAGGCTAAAACATATAAAGATGATTGCTGGAATTGGGTATGTCTGGTTTAATGGAAAGAAGGACTAGTGATAACAGGATAGCAGTCTTCCAATATTTTGTCACAAAGAAGAGGGAGCCAAGTTATTCTGCAAAGCACCTAAGGGTAGGACAGGAAGCAATGGATGGAAACTAATCAAGGAGAGAAGCAACTTAGAATTGAGGAGAAATTTCCTGACAATTAGAACAATTAACCAGTGGAACTATTTGCCTCCAAAAGCTGTGAATTCTCCAACACTAGAAGTTTTTAAGAGATTGGACAAGCATTTGTCTGAAATGATATAGGGAAAAGGTTTCCTGCCTGAGCAGGGGTTTGGACTAGAAGACCTCCAAGGTCCCTTCCAACTCTGTTATTCTATTTTATCAATGTAAAACTTTCTTTTTCTTGTGGTTTGTTGAATATGCTTTGCTTATTGTTTCATTATTGTTTTTCCCACTTCAACACAGGGTGGTGGTGACTATTGATGGTGGTGAGAAGGACCTGATGAAGTGTTTAAGGCCCCTTGATTAAGCAATACTATCCAGTGAGACCCAGGAAACATATCTTCTTTGGCACTGTGCCTGCCTCCAGAAAAGCATATACTACAGTATATCTATGAGATTTGTTTGACCCTATTTCCCCCCACTCTTCCTTAGAAAGTTCCAATGGGTTAAGTTAGCTTTTCTGACACATTTGTAGATATTTAGAACTTGGATTTCCCCAAGCTTCCCCCAGATATTCATGTATGAAATATAAGTGAGTCCATTTTGGAGCTGTTGATGGAAATATATATGGCGCCTGAGATATGATGGTGTTTTTTGAGGAATTATTTCAATTTGTTGTTCATTATACAAAATCATATGTCATGTGGGAGACCATATACATACTGAATGAGTGAATAACTGAAAGAATAACTGAATGAATGATATGTGGTTCCAGCCAGTATGTGGATTCACACACAGCATTAAGCTATTTTTTTAAAAAGATTCATGGCAAGGTGTATATATTATACTATATACATGGCTTTCAACAAATATTGAATCCATATAATAAGCTCACTCCAAACCGAGCAAATGATGCATTGGCTTAATGTGATGTATGAATCCAATCATTCTTAATGCAACCAGTAGAAATTTTGAAATGAATTCTAGACTGTTGTTTGTGTCTATAAACAGAGATGTGCACCCAGAGCCACATAAAGACATTAAACTGCATGCTTTTTATTTCAAAAATATGGATTTTTTAAATATAGAATTTGTACTCTTTGTATGAAGCATAATGAAATTTCTTAACATGAATGTAACAATGGATCAATAGTAGAAAGATAATAGGTAATAACATCCAATCGAAAACCTGTGAATCATTTTGTATAGTTTAAGTCTTATTCTGATGTGCAAAACAAAGTCCAAAGCACAACATAGTTTGTGTACACATCCTGCCACAATAGGGTGAGAGTAGAATCTGTTGGGTTTGAATTGACATTTGAATCAATATAGTCTATTTCCCTCAATATCAAGGTCACACTACAGCTGCTCCCATGATGTTTAGAATGCGAGTTCACTTTTTACAAAATCAAATTTCACACTTTAGGTTTTCTGGAAATACGTAATTACAAGAGAAAAGAATACATTTCCCTTTCTGGAATCTTAGTGATAAAATTATTATAATTCTCTGGCATGTCCCTGACTTTTGGAGTCATTTTGTATCTTGCTTTTTAACCTTTGACAACAAATATTGTTGTATCAAGAAGACAGCAAATCCAAACAATTACATATGTAGTCCAATGGCATACTCGAGAAAATCAATATTTGACATCTTTGCAACTCCTTCTTCTGAACAGCGTTCAATAGCCTTTATTCACTATACATTTATATCTCTTTCAGATTTGCCTTTGTCACCAGAAACCCATTTTTCTCCTTTGACTTCTACATAACTTCTTTGCCCTGTACTTTTACAGATGCCTTCTGGCTATAAATACTAATGAAATCTCTTTGCTTAATTCAATTTTGCTGGTACACTTACAGTTATGACCTAACTTTCCCACGAGAGAGAGACTGATTGAACATTTCAATACCTTATGGATGGGAGCAAACATTCTACAGAACTGGACTGACAATTTCCATAATTATAGAATTCACAGCCTAATGACCTTAAAAAACAATAAAAGGATCTCTTGTTAATTCCATTTCTGTTACTGACATTCAGGATATTTCATTTTTCACGGAACAACAAATTTACTTTTTATTTTCAAAAGAGCACTCTATCCTTTTACCCTAGATTAAATTTTCTGAAAGTTGAAGGATTTCATTGAATATTTAGCATTTCTTTGTCTTTTAAAAGTTAGAATATTTATGATCCTTAGAATGCTTTTGACTGATTTATAGCAATCAATTATGAGAGTGCATTTTCAAATAGCTCCTTTAAAAAAGAGGAATAGAATAATTAAAAAGATCAGAAGTCCCCCCTTGCATATAATTATTTCATTATGCTGCTATAGAGCCGAAATTATTTTTGCTGACTGGGAACTATTGTAAGTGAACAAAATCTATAGTAATATACTGTATACTAGCAGGCAGTTCTTCATGAGAATTAAGGCCACTAATTGCATAAATTGTTATGCAGCCTGGCGTTTCACACTGTATATAAACCTAATGACTAAGATCCTTTCTTCTAGTATAGACAGACTCAAAGCATAACCTTACAATACAATCAATTTATTTCTCAAACAGGTTTATTGCTTTGTTAAACATTCATTTAGATAACGATTCACTCTGTAGTCACCACAGGGGGTGGGGGAATACACATGGTCAATGTACAGATGTAGTGTTTTCTCCCAACAGAACTGCATTTAGGATTGATCCTATTATTATAGACCACATATAGACCACCATTATAGATCACATGGTCTATAATCAGGTAGAATGATGTTTTGCCAATCTTCACAAAGAAGGCTACTGCTGTGAAATCTTTAGACTCAACAAATATCCTTCTGGCCTGGTTTCCCTCTGCACTACTTAGCATTCTTCAAATATAGTGGCTCACAGTTCCTTTACTCCATAGGAAGCATGAGCTTGATGGTTTGGAAATATGGGATATGGAGCCAATCACATTGGGAAGGAGTCAGGTTGTGGAAAGCTGAGATAATTAATCATGGTTATTCAAGAAGCTTACTATCAAGACTTGATGTGGACCTGCTGGTGATACTTGCAATGGGTCCTCCATCCACCTACCTCTCCAAGAAACATTGGATAGCTGAAGATAGGCTATTTTAATTTCTTCTATGCTCTGATAAGAATTTCAATGGGAGTCAATATGGTTAAACTGTTGAACTGGAACCAAGGAAATGCAGTATCAAGTCCACATTCAACCATAGAACAGGTCCTGCATGTTGGACTGAGAAATAGTGATTGGTCCAAAGGAACCTATTGACTAGATAAGGTTGACTATGTCACAGAGGAGTTTGGGAAGAATGGTATGTTGTTGAGTCAACAACTCAAAGAAGTCAAATTTGCTCAAAGATTTGGATATATTTGAGATAAAACAACTGACTGGAATGTTAACTAGGTCTTTCTTAATTCATAACAAAGATAATATCCTAGAGTTCCTGAGGCCTTGTGAAAATAGAGCCTCTTTATAAGTTCTCTGTGTGGAGGAGTTGAAAAAGGTGTGTTTGGTCAACCAATTTCCTGACTCATGTACTAGTCTTGCAGTGTAATAGTGAGGCTGTGAGTTTACTGAGTTGGGTGAACAAGCTACAGGATTGCTGCTCCGAGCCTAAGATTAGAAGATATCATTTCATATCGCCTTGCGCTTTTAGAAGAAAGACAGGATCTACATTGAATGCATGTAGATGTACAGACATAAAATACAATCACAACAATACAATGACCTCTGGCTAGCTTAAGTTGGCTTCAACATTGCTTCTCTGGGAAGATTACAGAATAAGCAACCCAGATGACACATTATTAAACCAAGGGGGGGGGGAGGAAAAATAGAAAAGTATTAAGATACAAATATACAACTTAAAAAATTATACAAGTGGATTTATGATAGGGAAATAAAAGGTGGAAGTGGAAATTTATTTTTATGTAAATATAAAGCCTGGATTGCTGGAATGCCACCCTGAAAATCCATCAGAGGAAGAAAATAAGCAAGGGCAACAATGGAAGGAGGAAGGAAGAGGAGGGAAAAGAAGAAAGGGTAAAGGAGAGGAAGCAAGGGAAGGGAAATGAGAGTAGGAGAGAGGGCAAGAAGAAGAGAGGAGGAGTGGGGGAGAGGGAGGGGAAGAAAAATAGAGGAAGGAGAGGAGGAAAGAAGAAGGTAGACAGAGAAGGGAGGTTGGGAATGAGGAAGGATAAGGTTGTTGCAAAATAAGATGGGGATGCGGGGAAAGCGATTCCAATTGTGTTTTCTATATTTTTCAAGCAGATTGTGATAAATGCTAGAAGCCAACAGATAAATGTTAATAGTATCTATGAGAATGTATATTTGTGAATGTATATGGAAAGGAAAAAATTAAACTTTTTTTTTTTTTTTTTAAACATTGCTTCTCTGGCTGTCATTACTGCCACTATGTTTCATTTGCCAGAATGCACAGGCTGGAAGAGTTACCAAATGGCTCTTTGCACAGGGTCTCTTTAAGGGTGGCCCAAACAAGATGACACTACCACAAAGGACTGCAATTGCTGCCTATTTTGGCTGCATCTTTTCCTATTGTAAGGGAAATGCCTGGACTCTTACCCTCCCCCCCAGACAGGCCCCACCCCTCAGTACCTTCCCCTCCCAAAAAAAGAACTTTTAGCCTGTGCCTAGTGATGTCAGATTGGATATCTATCTGATGACTTGAATTTGAGGACCTGTACTATATTTAGGACATCACGTCAGACCCCATGCTTTCTATGTGTCCTTCTGGCAACTTTGAGCACCTGTTATTCCATATCTTTCCTCTGGCAAAGCACGGTTAGAATCCTGTAAGATTTGGTCACATCCTTACTCCTGCCCTGCCTCTTCCCCTGCTATTTCCTAGTGGGAAATTTGGCCTTTTGAAAACTTTGGCATCTCTGCTTCAGAGAGCCTTGCCAGAATTTTCTAATTGGCTAAGATCATCTGCACCTAGGGCCAGGCTGTCAATCCTGGGACAGCTGTGTCCAGAGGGTTTATTGCAAATCTGCCATCTGCCTCTATGTGCATGCCCAAACTTATCGTCCTCTATGTCCTGGGAACTTACTGGTCTCCAGTGCATTGCCTGCTGTGGAAAGCTTGCTCAATAGCCCTTCACTAACCGGCAAGTGTGTCCCACCCTAGACAAGGAACTAACACAGTGTTTCTCAACCTTGTCAACTTGAAGATGTCTAGACTTCAACTCCCAGAATCCCCCAGCCAGCAAATGCTGGCTGGGGAATTCTGGGAGTTGAAGTCCAGACATCTTCAAGTTGACAAGGTTGAGAAACACTGAACTAACATCTTGTTTTCATCTGATCCAAAATGCCTACAACAGTTATTCATGTTAATGCTTCATTTGGTACTTTAATTGTCAAATATAGTTTAAAATTGTACCGAACTGAAACTGTAAATAGATGCCCTCTGAGGCTGGTCCAGATAATGGTCATTCTCTAGACAAGACTCCAAAATATTGAAGTCTGCCAAGTTCATAGTAGTTGAACTAATTAATAGATCTCGACTGAAGGTTCAATGTTTCAAAGAGATCTAGAAGTCATGTCTATACCGTAATTTCCAATAACATAAGATAGATAATTTTGTCCAAACTTCAAGAAAAATATTTTAGACTAGGAAACACATCCCCCCAAAAGACAAACACTTACATAATGCATATTGATTGGCTCACACATAATATATAACAAAATTAATCAATGCTCTGGCTTAAAATTTAAATCCAGCAATTGTGATTTATAAAGCATGGTCTTTGACTTAGCATGTTGTGCACACCTAGCTAATTATGATTTATTCAATAAACAATGGCTAAGAAATCCTGCCTTGATATAAGCATATTCTGAGCTATAAAAATTATTCCGATGTGAATGGAGGATGGATAATTGGATTTATAGGTCACTTCCTCTCAAGTTTCAGGGAGGGGAGGGCATAAGGGAAAATTTTTTGTTCCAATCTTTGCATCAGGGAAGCAGTTATAATAGCAATACTTTAGCATGTGCGGGAAACAAATTTATCTTCTTATTCCAGCAAGATCTGCTTCATACAACCCTACTGAAATGAATCGAGAAACTTGCATATTATTGAACTCTGAACTGGACAACTTCTCCAGATTTGAACCATGACAACAAGAACTAATTGGACAATGAAGAGTTGGAGTGATGGCATTCACAGTGGGTTCGGTACAGTTCCCATTGTTTCTGAATCATACCCAGATTTGTGTGATCAGCAGTCGCTGACGTTTGGCAAAGGAGGAAGTGCCTATAACGCCATTAGCATGAGTAAACCTTGGTGGGATTCTGCTAGGCAATTGATGAAGCTGTTCAGTTCCTGGCTAAGCCTCAGCGATGTGTGAAAGGAACCATGGATTAGCACATCTTGGGGGGGGGGGGTGTTAATGCCTATTGCCAGGTACACAGCTTTGGGGCACCCGCCTAGATCATTCTGAATGTAAATGGCTTATTTCGCTCCTCTTTGTGAATTCAGCTTTTCAGGAAGTGTGTCATTTTGCCCCCCCCTTCCCCCCTTGAGCCAAATTTGCTGGGCTAAAATAGCCCAGACAAGGAGCAAGTTTGTTTAAACTAACCCAACAAATACAGACAAGCAATGTCCAATTTGGGGACAAGCTTCTGGTTGTTTCAAACCCAGATGGAACTTGATCCATCATTTCTAATGTCCATCATTTTTGAGCAGTTTACAATCAGTCCCTTCCTTTTCTCCAATAGCCAGTGAGTGAAGCAAAGTCCTGTTATAAATGTGAAATCAAGACTGAATAGCAATAGCAGTAGACTTATATACCGCTTCATAGGCCTTTCAGGCCTCTCTAAGCAGTTTACAGAGAGTCAGCATATTGCCCCCAACAATCTGGGTCCTCATTTTACCCACCTCGGAAGGATGGAAGGCTGAGTCAACCCTGAGCCGGTGAGATTTGAACCACTGACCTGCTGATCTAGCAGTAGCCTGCAGTGCTGCATTTAACCACTGCGCCACCTTGGCTCTTAATGACCATTAATGGCTTATATTAATAGCTTATATTGTAGACTAGTCACATATTCGTGATCGAATTAAAATATCAAAGAAAGCCCTGATGCAAAAAAGCTGACTCCAAACAACTAGAGTCACTGCTGCTTTTTTAATTTGGGAGTGAAAGCAGATTCAGAAAAAAAGATATGATAACAAGTACAGGTAATCCTTGATTCAGGACCACAATTGAATCCAAAATTTCCATTGCTAAGCAATACAGTTGTTAAATGAGTTGTGCTTTATTTTATTACCTTTTTTGCCACAGCTGTTAAACGAATCACTGCAGTTAAGGGAAACATGCAGTCATTAAGTGACTTCCCCCATTGACTTGCTTTTTGGAAGCTGGCTAGAAAGCTCGCAAATGGCCATCACATCACCCCAGGGTACAGCCACCATTGTAAATACATGCTGCTTGCCATGTGCATGAATTTTGACCAGATGACCATAGGGATCCTGGTGAGGGCCAGTCATAAGTCATTTCTTTTGAGTGTCTCATAATTTGGAACAGTCACTAAACAAATGATTGTAAGTCTAGGATTCCTTCTAGAAGACAGAATTAAAGCCTAATAAATGGCAGTTCCTTGGCTGATCTTAAACGAAGCAACCAATTTATAAAGGACTGGGCATTCTGCTGGGTTATGGGCTACTAGAAAGCAACATCACAAGGGTTCTTCTATGTTTGTGAGCTTCCTGAATGCTTCTGAATACTCAGTAAAAGACCCAGAAAGCTGGACCACATGAGCCTTTGGCCTGATCCAGCAGAAGATTTATAGGATCTGATGAGACACCACAGGATTTAGCAGGGTCCTTCTTAAATGCTCTTGTTATGCTGATTTTTATTTAGGGACATTGCAGTGGATTAATGCATGAGCAAAGCAACATGCCTACGGAGGAGAAATAAATTCAGGGTCTGGCAGGCAGTGCCAGTAGCTATTCTCTATTGATTGGAGAATGATGAATGGATTTGCCTAAATAGAAACATTTCGAGGACATTTGATACCGAAACCCAGTTTGGGTGTGATGCTGCTAAGCCATAGAGCTTGATTAGTATGAAGATGCCTGCTTGCAGTTGAGGTACCACTTCCTGAATAGCAGAGCTAGAGAACCACAGTAGCATAGTTTGTAAAAGTATCTGAAGATAAATAAGGAAGATAGAGAAGGATGAACTAAATGAAACTCATCAGACCTTCAGATATTTATTTTATTATTTATTTAAATGATTTGGCCATCCAAATCCAGTAGTTATCTTCCATGGACACAAATTATTCCTCTCCCTCCTTCCGTCTCTTCCTCCCTCCCTCCCTCTCTCATTCTCTCCATCTCCCTCTCTCTCCCTTCATAATTCCCTCCCTCCCTCTCTCCTTAGCTATAATGGCAACAAAATCATTTTTTCATGAATTCCTTCATGCATCTGAACAAGCAAGAAAGAACCGCTTAAAAGGGAAAGAAAATATTCTTCTTTTCTTCCGACATTTCCCTAAATGGAACCTGTGAAAACAAGGAACAGTTCATATCCTTAACATGGAATTAAAGAAATGAAACTTCAAAAATACGGTTAGGGGCATTTATTGGAAAAACAAAATCAAACATTTCTGCAAACCAGCAAAAATCCCACTCAGTTTGAGATCGCTTTATGCAAAATATTTTTAAAATCACCAATATATTTCATCTGAGATAGCTTCCTAACATGATCAGCCAGAGAGGGGGAAGGCAAGAGAGGATGAAGTTATTTGATCAGGTTGAGATAATATGATATTATCAAATGATCCAGGCTGTTCCCCCCCCCCCAAATAACAAAATGTGGAAGCAATGGTGTCTTTGACCTTCAGGAGAATTGACTTGTCTAGCTTAACTATTCAAACAAACAACTGTATACACTCTTCAACCCCGATGAAGATTTTGATTTACTTTAATGGCATGATTTTAATGAGCTAAATTACTTTATTGAAATGTGTTTACTGAACTATACAGCCTTTCCCTCCTAAGTGTATTCTCTAAGCTAAAAAGTGCTGTGAACGATATGAGAGGATATGTAACAAAGGAGCTGGATTGTTGTCTAATATTCTATAGAATATTTATTTTAGAAGCTGTGAAAAATGAGTCTTGGTTTAGCTGTGAAAGGAAAGTGATTTCTCACAGTCCATGGGTATCCATGACTTGATAAATTTATAGATTTTCTGAGAATTAATCAGTGGAATAATTGAGACACACACGTGTGCACACAGAGTTTTCATTAGAAATTTGTATTTGCTCTATATCCTCATTATCATTCACTCTTTACTGAAGAGCACACCATGCTTTTATCAATAATCTTTTTTTTTAACCATCATCCTTTTCTTTGGTCCATGAAAAATGTAGCCTAGCTTTGATGTGATTAGCTTTCCAGTTGCAGGTAGTCCTCGTTTAGTGACTACAATTGGGACTGGCAACTTGATCATTAAGCAAAGTATCACACTTTTACAAACTGTTTTCAACTTTCCCGGACTTTACAAGCCTGCAATCGTTGTGAATGCAAGGACTGACTCCTAAATTATGCTTTTGACATCATTGTAACTCAACAGTTGCTAAACGAAGCAATCATTATACAAAGACTCTCTGTATTATGGAATTCCAATCCCAAGCAATCCCAACTTTTATAGTCAGTGGCCAGTTTCCTGCCATCAGATCATATTCAAGGCAGTGAGCAAAATTTATAAGAACAGAAAGGAAATTAAAAATAAAACACTACTAATATTACATTAACAAACAGTTAAAATCTATTGAGAAAAATGCCTCTTTACAATTGTGATGGCACTTTACAGAGAGAAGACTTTCTCCTAGTGCTAGATAGACAAGCATTTGACCATAGGATGCTCT
Source organism: Thamnophis sirtalis (assembly GCF_051295495.1). NCBI lineage: Eukaryota > Metazoa > Chordata > Lepidosauria > Squamata > Natricidae > Thamnophis > Thamnophis sirtalis. The sequence goes on from NW_028261387.1 coordinate 25,892,430, forward strand.
TCAGAAGAACTTATCTTGAAGTACTTGAAGCCTTTTTAGGTTCATAAAGGAATAGAAACTATTTCACAGATAATCAGATCTTAAGCCCTTGAAGGCTTTGAAGATCAATACCTCAATCCTCAATTATGTCCAATAAACAACTGCCAATCTGTAGAAATCTTTTAATACAACATATTTTTTTCTGTCACATACTAGCTGGCAGCCTAGATACTGCTAGTTTAGGATAATTCCATGCACAACATATATTTATTCTGAAATAATAGCGCTACATCTTTAACGCTTACCTTTATAATTGCTGGATGAAGGCCACTATTTCACTAGTAGTATAAGTAGAATCATGTGCTTGAGAACTGATGGTCATTTAAGTTTTGATAGAATAATACAATCTTAAAGAAGATAACTTAGGTTTAGACAATAGAACTTCAAATGGATAAATTTGAAACATCTATCATACAGCTATGTTTTCCAGTTCATAACTTTTCTATATAATTTTTCATGCGCCTTAACCCTGCATGAAGACTTGTAGGGATGATAACTAGCTTAGTTGATAATTAGATTCTCTAGGTAATTAGCATGGAATCCCCAGCTATCAAAACAGCATAGCAGCCCTCCATAATGTGTCTCTCCATTTGTTTTGATACAAAAAGTCTCAATGCCTGACTTCCAGATAGGTATTGCTGCCTGCAAGGGATGATTTGCAGTGCAATACAGCTGGATGGCTCTGAGTTAAAGAAGGTTACTATATCCCTTTGTAAGCCAGATGTTGAGTTGATGGGTAACCATTGTCTTTTGGACCTATGGTTTGTGATGCCTTTCCAAACACAGGAATTTGATTAGTGTTTGGGAAAAGCACAGAAGGCTTGAAAGGGTTCCTGGTTTGATTCAGGCAGAAAATTCTTATACTTTTTAATTGTTCAAGATTATACAAAGCAATGTTTTAAAAAATGTATCAGTACAATGAACAGTACAGTGAAATGCATTTTAATAATATTTATATAAGAATGTAAAGATGGATGTATAATTGAGATTAGCAATTTTTTGTTATGATGGATGAATAGACTGGGAGAAATATGGGATTTCTTAAGGAATATATTTGGGAAGTAATACAATGGACAGAGATAAAACAAATGTAAAAACTAGTAACAAAAAAGTGGATCTGGAAAAAATGAACTGATGGAAGTGTTGAAATGGAACGTTATGATTATTTCAAGATTTTGTTTATGTTTATTATTAAATTACAGACCATTTTAAAATCTTATTTTGGTAATGATAGATAAGTATTTTGGATTATTGATTGGATTTTTGAAATAATCCAGTGATTGGAATATTGGAAATATTGTATACTTTATTAAACTTAGAGTTAAACATTGGTTATGTTATGTTTAACTTAAAATAAGACATTATCTGATTATAAAATTGTATCTGTACTGAGAAAAGTTTGAAATCCCCTCTCTCTTTTTCACACACACAAAATACACAATATAAATACACCATTTTGAATTCCTCCCTTCCCTTTTTGTTTTCTATTTTCTATTTTATTGAAATGTAATAAAGTTGTTTAAGAAAAAAATGGGAAAAAATTATACAAAACTATATTTTTAAAGTATACCAGTGAAAAAAAAAATCTACACCCCTTTTTGCTTTTGTGTAACTTCAGTACGGGTTTGCTTATATTGCTTTTTTTGTCAATGTGAGGATAAAAAGTAGTTTTTAGATAATTCCTTCAGCCAAATACTGCCCCAGAAATGTCAGTTTCTGCTTGGAGCAGATAGAATAAGCATAATTATAGCTTCGCTGGCAGGATATTTTAACATTGATGGTGATAATGTTTAAATTTTTAATCAGGCATGTAAGTTAAAAAGCACATCACATAAAATGTGCAAAGAAAATGAGCTAATCCTGATGTACTATTAGACACTTTATTTCACTGATGGAAGCGAACATCGATAAACATTATTTATCATAAATGACAGAACTGAATGTGTGTTGCTAATAAAACCTACACTGTAAAAATGGTGATTCTCCGAACAGCCATGAATTATTTTGGGGAACTTTGTGATATGTATACAAAGTGTACACAAAGCAGAAGGAACTTATATTGGAATTCATTACTTAGTTGTAATCTTTACTGAGTTCTATTACATTTATTTTCAGATAGCTGAATATTGGACTGCAGCTTAATTCTTTTTTCTCCTTTATTTCAGCTCTCAGAAATTCTTAAGCTTAAAAGAAATGAGAAAAAGTTTATTTAATTTTAATTATATTTGCTTAGATGATGATGATGATGATGATTGACTTACTTGTGTCCATTTATTTATTTATTACATTTATACACCATCCATCCAATATGACTCTGGGCAGCTTACAGCATCATGAAAGCACAATGCAAAACAACAAAGACATTAAAAACGTTACAATATTCAGCAATAAGAATTAAAACAGTAAAGTTAACAACAACAACAACAACAACAACAACAACAACCAGATAGGTACCTATATGTAAACAGAATGAACCAATTACCTTTGTGAAAATCAATCCTGGAGAATTAGGATCTTCTGCCCCCTGCTGCTTTATATGTCCTATATCTAGGATCAATTGAAGGAATTGAGCTGAGGAATCTTAAGGAAGCTGCAGAGAGGAGAGCTGAACCAAATCCTGTTGTGCAATTATCTCACATGGTGTTGCTTGTATTCCTCCCGCTGAACTCCTCTTCCTCATCCTTCTCTTTTGCCAGATGTTTATTCTCAAAGAAAAACGAGCGAAATGGTAATCAAAAGAAGAGAGAAGAAAATAAACTAGCAGAGGATTATACCCAGGGGCCAGTGGGGTGGAAATGATGAGGATGGAATACCCTTCTCCATGTTGTGGTAAACAGTCCTCTATTCTAGGGCTTCAAGTGCTGGTCTTGGACCCAGTTTTCACTTGACCATAAGCCTCACTGGGTGACTACATCAGTCATTCTTGCTCAGTCCAACCCTTTCACAGGGTGGTGCCTGTGAAAATTATATGAGGATATACGGTAATTGTATGAGGATATAATTAGGGAAAACTCCCAAGTTGAGCTTTTAGAGAAAAGGTGTGATATAAATGTTATAAATTGTGATACTTTGGGGAAATATTTCTTTCCTATTTATCAAATCTGGTGGCCTATCTAACGAAGGTGTGTGTGTGTCTGTGTTTGTGTGTAGTTCATAGAAAGCTGCCTATCAGAAAAATGCAACTTTAAATCCTGCGTATTTCCAAAATCTAAATTTAAAATAGGTATATGTGATGCACAGCTACTGTTGCTTCTGATTCTTAAGATTGCAATCCAGTGCATATTACCTAGTAATAAAGCTCATTGAAACCAACAAAATGCATTTTAAGAATTCATATGCATAGACAATCTACAATTTTGAAGAGATATTGAACTCTGCCTATTGCCCAATCTAGGAACAATGGCTATAACAGGATGCATAGTAGGGAGGGAGATGAAGTTTAGCAATCTAAAAGTTATTCAAGATGAAGATTGTAGAATAACAACACTAAATAGTTCATTTCCAATCCTCAATGGGTTGTATTAGATCCTTTTGAGCACTAGTTTTGATGGGATGCAATAAACCATCCTATCTATTAAACTCAGAAGTTGCTTGTTTCCATGTCAACCATTTTATTCCATATGTGGTTTATATATTTAATCCTTGTTAACTTGAAATCATCAGGAAACATGAATTCTATGACTGGATTTACCTGGTAAACCAATCCATGGGTTGTTTAATCATCGTTTGTTAAATATGCCAGCTTTGTTTGGGTTACCAAATTATGTCGAGTCACAATGATAGCCGTCTAACTACAGTAGCTGAGGTCAAAGTATACATTAGCCGCAGACCAAATCATATCCTTGCTTAGTACTGTGTGAGATTTTCAGACTGGAACAATAAACAAGTCTTTTTAGTGGTGACACCACAACTATTGGATCTCTTTTCTGATTAACAGTCATCACACTTTTGCTGTTTTCTCATTTTTTCTTTCATAACATTTCAAAAAGTCTAATAACTTTTAATTTACCATTGCTGTCCCCTGATGCTGATATTTTACTACCCTGTTTCTCTGAAAATAAGACCTCCTTGGATAATAAGCCCAATCGGATACTTATCCTGCATCTAAAAGGCAAGATAAATTTAAAACTATTAAGGCTGACTAACCAATTTTACTATGGTTATGTTTTGATTTTAGCAATTATAATCTTAACAAGCAGACTTTGGAACCACTAATTTTATTCCCTTCCTTTCATAAGGTTGAGATGGTTTGATCAATAAGAGATTTTACTTTCTGAAATAACCTTCCTACTAATTTGCTTGCTCTGATTTGATATCCTTTGGGTGGGTTGGATCATCATTTCCAGCCAGGAGAAGACACAGAATTACAGTGCAATGAATCATCCTGAACAAAGAATTCAACATTTTGCTTCTGTTACAGTTATAGATATCTCAATTCTGCTTCTGTCTTCTGTAACATAAATTTCAGCAATCTGCTTGATTTTCTTTCACATTTTCTAAGGTGGCCAGGAATAAATTTGGGATATGGCATCATTGAGCACAACATATTTTATCTGTCTCAATTTTATCTATCTCAGGGGAGTCCAACATTGTGAACTTTAAGAATTGTGGATTTCAACTCCTGGAATTCCCCAGCCAGCATTGTTGACTGAGGAATTGTGGAAATTGAATTTATCTACTGATTCAGTCTTAGTTCAATGGAATAGCATTATTTATAAGCTTGTTAGTACGGTAATAAGTATTAAAACATAATATGGATAATGTGCATTTCTTCTTAGAGATAAAGTAGAATGAATTACTGGGCCTGGGAATAAATCGTTATTGAGTTAATTTACTCATATTGTGCTCAGTTACATGCACACACTAAATAAAAGTTACTATTAACGTGGCTTACTTCTGAGCAAATACGAATACGATTGCAGAGAAAAAGAATTGGAAGAGAATATCACACATTTATATATTGAAATAAATCCTTGAATTACCTAGCAAATTTAAAGTAATTGCAATATTTTACAAAAGATTTTAAAAATCACTGATGCTATAAATTATTAGCAAATAGTAATACTAATTTACAAAATTTCCAAATAATCTGCACCATAATAATTAAAGGTAATAATACTTTCAAGCCTGTTGCCCTAACCATTGGACCAAACTGGCTCTTGCTTATTTCACTGCTTGTATATGTGCACCAATAAATTTATCCCAGGAGATGTGATGTAAGTTAGAGCAGGGGTCCTCAAACCTCAGGTTATGGACCAGAACTGGTCCATCACCTGTTAAGGAACTGAGCTGCACAAACAACAGGTGAGTGAACAGAGCTTCATCTGTGCATGTGCAGGATCTACTTTGTGCACAACCCCTCCCCTGGATCGGTGGAAGAATCGTTTTCTACAAAACTAGTCCCTGGTGGCAGAAAGGTTGGGAACCGCTGAGTTAGAGGGTCACTTAAGATTATATTCAGCATAGATGCATGTTTCATAGAATCTCACAGAGATATGCTTATGTGCCCTATTGAATTGAGACCTACCTCCAGTTTGTAGCATGAAATTTTCAAGTCATCCTAATCAGGCCATTATAGTGAGGGATTAGTAAAATCATTAAACAAAGTTCCCCATTATTTAGAGAAACTTTATTAATTGACTGGCCAAGTGATTCCAACACTGCTTTATATGAATAAAAAATCTGCTTTATCACCGTGGTCAACATCTTTTATTAAAGCATTGATCCTAGATATCAGTAAAGGAATTCTAAAAATGCAACCATTCCTCCCTCTGCTCCGTTTCTCTACCCCTTTTCTCTTTTGCCCTAACTAAAAAACAATCAGCCAAGATGTTCCGTTTAAGTCCTGACAATTTAATACACCCTATTTACTGAACATTTTCGTTTGCAGCTGAGGAAAGCCAGAAGCCCCTATGTTGGGAAAAATTAAAACAACAAACCTTGATTGCATATCACAATTTCATATTTTGCAGATGTTAATATTTAATCACATACAGAAGCATTTAGCTTAAGTGCATTAATGTAACTCATTTAAAAGGGCTCAGTAATGGTCCCTATTAACTCCCAGCGCGGGTATTATCCATGTTGCTGTACTCATAAGGCCAGAGGGAGTGAATCCTATTGGCACCCACTGAGATTGCTGTGATCTGTTGCAAATCCTGTTAACATCTAATTACTTATGAGAACCGTCCAGGGAATAGCTAATGAGCTGCAGGAAACCCATTGAAGGAAATTCTTCTTTAATATAGAATGAAACATCTTCTGTCTTTCAATTATAGCTTCTCTCATATGAGCATAATTATACTCTTAGGAATGTGACTGTTATTTGTTATTTTTAATTACATGCCATTGGTCAGATGGAAAAAAATAATGTTCCCAACCCAGATAAACATTGGTGAAAAGTTTAATATTCAAGCAAATGTAATAATCTGATTTGTATCTACTTTCTATCCTGTTTAGTCATCAGATGTTAATATAAGAAGCATGGAAGGAGAAGCATGTAGAGAGGAATGCAAAATAGCATGTATGAGGGTGATAACCTCCAGAAATAGGAATATTTTTTTCTCTAATCCAAGATGTGATCTCTTGATTAACTACTTAATCAGAACAATGAATGAGAAATATAAACAGTATGTATTATTGTTAGTGGAGGAAACCAATGAACACATTTAATTTCCATTGTTATTTTTGGTATCTCTCAGCCAGGGGTGAAATGCTACTGGTTCAGACTGGCTCACTCGAACTGGTAGTAAAAAAAAAAAATGCTACTGGTTCGGGCGAACTGGTATTTCCAATGATCACTGTGACACATGATTTATATTAGCTAGAATCATAAGATTTCCTGCTTTCTAAATCTAAATCGCCTGGCACAGCGGATTCCACTTCTCGCTTTTCTACTTACCTTTGCAGGTGTGATCAGTAGCAGGCTTGTTCTGTTTTGATGCTCTGCGCATGCGTGGAAGATTCTGCACATGCGTGGAGGTAGTGCTTGCACGCACGCTCACATTGCTACTGAACCGGTAGGAAAGGTAAGTTGATTTCATCTCTGCTCTCAGCTCACTCCATGCCCTGCTAAATATTTCTCCCCCCAAACATATCATTGAGTTTTGTGCTTGAAAGATGAGTGTTGTGTGACACAAAATGCAAATGCTCCACTAAGTAGCATGCACTGCTGCTATTTTCAATTCCTCCGGTAGATTGGCTTGCATTGGCCCAAGACGCTATTAGCTCTTTTGAAGTACAGATGGGCAGAGAACACTGTTTCAAAGGTTTTCTCCAGACCACGGTGAGAAATGATGGGAGTTACAGTTCAACCTCTAAGCAGCCTTCCGTAACTGAGAATTTCCAGAAGAACACAACAATTTGGCAGTGTCTCAGAACAAATGCAATGACAGTAGGATTGATTAAAGGGGAAGTACATTTTACACCACCATAATTTTCGGTCCTTTAACTCAGCAGCAGAGAAGAGAGCAATCAACAAAATAAGAGTAAGGGGCTAGATGACCTCTAAGGTCCCTTCATGCTCTGATTTTATGATGCTACTCTCTGGTTTGTGCAACTATATAGGATTACAATGAATGGAGATAGATCTATAAAAGTCACTAACATTGGATTTCAAAATTAGTTTTTCCAGGTGACTCTTTTCTTACCTTAAAAAGGGCATTTAATGTAAAACTTAAATTCTAAAAAAAGTACTTTTTGGTGCACATTGTTCACTAACTGGAATAATTAAAACATTTGACAATAATTTGCCATTCTGCTAGTGGTTTCATAAGGAACCTATAAAACTGATCTCAATGAATCCTAACAAATTAAAAAAGGGTTGATTAGTCTATAATTGGAAAATTATCATCGTGATTATCACAAGGATGATAATAATTATGCAGTAGGGAACAACTTAACCTGGCCAAAAGTGCCACCAACTTCATTGATTACATTGTGTGCTCAATGTCAACTCACAAGCCTAAAGACATGGAAGGCATTAGGCAAAAAAATATCCTCTATCAAGAATCTTGATTTTGTTGCTCTCAGCAATCAGCTATTTGCCCTAATCTAGAGTCTGTGTGAATATAAGGCTGTGCATAAAAGATAGGATGCTATGCAATTTTCTTTAAGCTTTTGAAGGAGAGGAGAGCTCTAAACATAAACTTTTTATTCAGAGCTTTGCCTTTCAGTGAAATGAAAGATAATATTTTTTTCACATGTATTTCTCCTCCTGAGTGCTATCTGCACTAAGCAGATTGTTGGACTGGTGCATTTCCATCAACTCTACATCTACAATATAGATCTACATCTACCTCTACATCATCTATCTGTACTCTACAGCTATTTATACTATACATTAGCTATACATTTATACAGCTATACATTTGTACCTGCCAATTTCTAGTTCTCTGAAATTATTGCAAAGTACTCTGCTGCTTTTCTTCCTGGAGCCGGCAGGGAAATTCTCTAAAAGGGTCTTTCCATTAGAATGTGTTGACATGGATTCCCGTAGTCTCTCCTTGAAACTGTTGATTCCTTTTTAATTTACTTATCAAAATTAGCAGCATCTAAAGAGCAGGCTTGGTGGCTTGCTTGCAGATTGATTGATTATCACAGTATAATATTTCTATCTTGTCATGTCCACACAGAATCTCAGCAGTTTACCCAGAAACTCAAACTGTGTGCCCATGCTTGAATTTAATTACTACCCTGGGTTTTCTATGATTCAGACAATGTTAAATCTTAATCCTTTAATGGTAGCAGTAAAACTTCCAAGAAACTTCAATTATAGTTGCAACTTATAAGATGTCCTTTTATGGAAAGGATAGTATGGTATCCTGGTATACCTATTAAATTATTTAGCTTTCCCTTATTCTTGGTATTCTGATCCTACTGAAGTAATTAGTTACATTAGATTTAAACTAATTGTGGTCCTTATAATTAGTGTAGCATGCACATCCTGATTTTGGTTTCCAAATAAGTGCGCATGCATCTCTCTCTCTCTCTCTCTCTGTCTCTGTCTCTCTCTCTCTCTCTGTGTGTGTGTGTGTTTGTGTTTGTGTGTGTGTGTATCTCTATCTTTTTATATGTATATGTCTGTGCATTTCTTTATAATATTTTATTGCTTTTTTTGTCCCTTTCTATAAAGTCAGTGAAGAATAGAAGTTATCACAATATAAGATAATCACAATGTAACTCCTGTTTATGTTAGATTCTAAAAATTAAATGGAAAAAGAAAAGAATGTAGGAGAGAGATCTATCATTCATAGATGGGAAAGTAAATACTAATCTGATATTTATAATTACTATATGCACAACAATGTGAAATCACATGTTAGTTCTTTAGCTGGTGTTGGTCTTCATTTGTATAGACTTCTTCCCAAGAACCTAGGACTGTGAATGCGCAAATTTTCTAAGTGGTATCTAAGATTTTCTGGTATGCTACCCCATGTGCTGATATCGTTGGTTTATATTATACTCTTTCAACTTCAACTTTCAGATCTTGATACTTTGTGATCTTCAATTCTTTGTCTTCTATTCCACTACTCTCTAATATTGCCACATTAATTATCCACACTTTCTTCTTTTCAACCACAGTTATATCTGTGTTATGAGCCAAAACCTGATCAGTCTGCATTCAGAAAACCCATAGTATTTTAATCTCCTCATTTTCAACTACTTTTTCAACTCTATAATCCCACCAATTCTTATTATTGGTACATGATAAGCACCTTATTCATATCAGAGGTGGTATTCAGCAGGTTCTAACCAGTTCTGTAGAACCAGTAGCTGAAATTTTGAGTAGTTCAGAGTGCCAGTAAATACCACCTCTGATTGGCCCCTCCCCTGTCTATTCTCTGCCTCCCAAGGTCCAGTTGATAGGGAGGAAATGTGGATTTTACAGTATCCTTCCCCTGGAGTGGGGAGGGAATAGAGATTTTACAGTATCCTTCCCCTGCCACGCCCACCAAGTCATGCCATGCCCACCAAGTCATGCCACACCCACCAAGCCATGCCACACCTACCAAGCCACGCCACACCCACAGAACTGGTAGTAAAAATTTTTGAATCCATCCACTCATATGCTTCATTCATAGGTGCCAGGTGTTTTTTAGATACTACTTTTAATGTTGGTCATATTTATCTGTCTATCGGTAATTCTTTATCTGTCTATCGGTAATTCTACATGTGCCATAATCGTCTCTTTTAATGATTTGTGTTGTGTGATCAGTTCATAAATTGTTTCAATGCGGGTCTGTGTTGCTTCTGTTGTTTTTACTTCTTCTAAGTTGCACTTCGAGTAGTTAATATCAGTTATTTCCTTATAATTGGCATTGTTGTTTTCTGAATTTCTTCTACTATTCACCTATTGTTTTAGGGCAGTGGGTCTCAACCTGTGGGTCGGGACCCCTTTGGGGGTCGAACGACCCTTTCACAGGGGTTGCCTAAGACCATCGGAAAACACATATTTTCGATGGTCTTAGGAACCGAGACACTAATTTTATGGTTGGGGGTCATCACAACATGAGAAACAGTATTAAAGGGTCACAGCATTGGGAAGGTTGAGAACCACTGTTTTAGAGTCTTTCATTTTCAAGATTTTTAAAAAAAAATCTATAACATTTTTGTTTCCTTGAATATTTTTTCCTAATAATGAATTTCCTTTGATATGTTAATAATTTTTAAAATGATATTTGAGTTTGGATAAAGCCTTTTCCAATGTTCAAACATTCACTTTAAGTTGTCCCATTTTGTTGGTTCCAATTTATAATAGCAGGTGACAATGGTGCAATTTTCAAACACAGAATACTTTTGTCTTGTCTGTGATTGTTGTTCTTCCTGTAATTCTACTGGGTCAGCTCCTGGTTGTCTAACCAAAGCTTCTGAGTCCTATTGCTCACTTATCAGCAGATACCCAGGAATACTAACATCTAATATGGTCCTTGTTAATATTATTTCATTAGGAATATATATTGTACACAGAACCTTCTCCAGTATTATGAACTAGTATTTTACTTTTCTTTCCTTGTGCAAAGATTATATAGCAAAGGAATGTACCAATGGTGAAATGCAATTTTTTTTACTACTGGCTCTGTGGGCGTGGCATGGCTTTGTGTGTGTGTGTGTGTGTGTGTGTGTGTGTGTGTGTGGCTTGGTGTGTGTGGCTTGGTGGGTATGGCAGGGGAAGGATACTGCAAAATCTCCATTCCCACCCCACTCTCGGTCCAGCCAGAGGTGGCATTTGCTAGTTCTCTGAATTACTCAAAATTTCTGCTACCAGTTCTCTGAACTACTTCAGGGATTTCCCCCTTGGAATGTATATTTAACTTCCTCTTCCCTGATCTCCAAATTGCTGGAATCACTAATATTCTTATTGTTTATTAATGTTATTGCGCTTTTGACTCTGGGCAGTGCACACAGCTAATAACAAAAAGTCAAACAATCAACATAATTAAAGCAAACCATTAAAATACAGTCAAAAAGCTTCTGGGAGGTTTCCAAGACTTAGGTAGGTAGGTAAAGCACATTGGAGCAACCCAGACAAAAGGTAACTTACTAGGGATGACTTGAGAACAGGGACATACCTTTCAAGAGTGGCTCAACTGGTGTACAAGATGGAATGTTGCAAAAGTCTTCTGAGCCATAGCATCATTTCCTTCAGTTAGTGTTAAGCTACATGTGTTGGTCTTGGTCATTCTTCTGAGTGTGACTCTTGACCTATGTTCCTCCCAATCCTTTTTAAATGACAGTGCTGATTCAGGTACTAAGCATGGACACTGAATTTTTTGCTTGCTTTACTCAAAAGTTCCATGATCATGATATTCAAAATTTGATAGGCTTAAAACTTGTTCATATACTAAGAAAAAGAGCATCTCTGCTGTAGCAAGCAAGTCGATCTAGATGTCTACATTCTTTTTCTATTATAGGCCTTTACTTTATCTCATTTTAAAAACTTCTTTCATTAGACTACTGCAACATGATTAAAATATTGAATATGAAAATACATGGATGGCTGATAGTTTATACTTTTTCCATTCAACAATGGAAAATATTCAAACCTGTAGACAATTCCAATCAAACAAAGGTTTATAAGATTCCAGATTTGTTGTAATGTGACTAAGAATGTCTCTTCCTTTATCGTATGCTAAGAACTCATATTCTTTCTTATTTTATGAATCCTTGTTTTTGTTTAGCATATTCAGGTACAGTATTTAATCAAGGGTTACCTGTCATATTTCTACCTGGCCCAAACAAAAGGGCTCTATTTGTATAATATACTAAACAGTGGTGGGATTCACTTACCTTCCCTACCAGTTTGCAAATGTGACCACTCACACTGTGTCTGCGCATGAGCACCACCTTCTGTGCATGCACAGTGCTTGCGCATTATGTCAGGGTGGGTGGGCCGAACCTCCCACAGCTGCTGCTACCGGGTCACCCAAACTGGAGAGGACTGGCTGAATACCACCTATGATACTAACCCAGGATCAGCTAAACCATTGTTTAATGAAGTATCCAAATTCTCCAGCCACAAATGAGTGAGCCAATTTAAGCTACACTATTGTGGGCATCTACCTGATTAGACAATTCTTTTAAACCACTGATAATTAACTACTAGATAATCTTGATGTAATTTAAAATTTGAAATGGCTGATTTGGCTATGTGTTGTTGTGAGTGGACAGAAGTTGTGTTCCTTCAAATATATATACTGTCTAATATCTGAACAAAAAAATGAGCTCAACTGAATTTCCATTTCCCCCCATTGAACTTCAAGTACTTCCGATCCAAAATATGAATATGTAAAACCACTACAGTTTAAATAAAAGAAATGTAAGTACTGCAAATCAAAATAATTATAAAATTAGGGTTGTGAAATGGAAGACTCATCAAAGTAAAAGTAACTGCAACCAAGCACTATGAAAATAAAAAGAGATTAACATATGTGGTAATGAGGTAATTAAATCCTTCGCATTTTCACTGTGATGATTTTATAGTATGTTCCTACGCTTGCCAGTTTGGGGGATGCCAGTAAATATTTTCTTAATTGCAAAAAGAGACAATATGAGTCCCACTGTTTCATTCATAACATTTGATTAACTGCATAGGCTGCGTTCTTAGAAAAGAGAACAAAGAGTCTGAAGTGGATAGCTTAGAGGTTAGAAAAGTGATTCCAGAAACAAATAATTAACCAGAAATGTTATGGCAAGGAAAAACAAGAGAAAGAGAAAAAAAGAAAATGAATCTACTATTTGTCTTGACAGAATCTTGTAATAAACCTTCCCAAAGTCAACAGTTCATAAAGTCTTTTGTTCTAGTAAGAGTGTCTTTAATTTTTAACACAAATTCACACTTGGATATGTGTGAGCTTAAGTAAAAGGAGAAGACATGTATATAATAGGATGTAATGGATTATTATCTGTATTTTGCAAAGATGTCAGGTTCTCTCATCTTTGATGGAGTAGCACTTAATGTAAATTTAATTTGAAGTGATGTATGGAAGGCTTGAGGTGATACTCTGTGATTCCCAACTGCCTAGAGAGTCTCTGTGGGTACCATCTGGATTTGGCTGCTCCACATGCCCAGCAGCATTGACTAACTAGGATTAATGAGGTGCCCTGTTCACCAGTGATCCAAAGGAGGTATGCTACATTTACTCCCAACAATATGAAGAGGAGGACGCGTTTCCTTTGGGGGCACACTGTTTGATGAAACTTAATGATGGCCTCCTGATAAGCTGTAATAAATACATGGGGCTGAAAGTTCTTTTATCTCCAGTTTAAATGCTCTTTCCCTGTACAAATGGTGTTAGGAATAGCAAGGCATTTTGGGGGACTAAATGACGATAGCTGGATGGGGATTGCTGTTTTTGTTGGGGGTGTGGCTGAGAAAAGTAATAATTTTTGTTCTGGCCCTAATTAGGTTTTATGTAATAGCTGTCTTCCAGCAGGGATTGGATGATATGCCAAAACATTCTTGGGCTTCTGTTTCATAAAGTTAAGGGATTCCTTGGAGGAAATAAGAAAGAAAGGGGAAAAGTAACCTGACAGCTTTCCTGTGATTAAGTCTATGTGTCTTTCTATTTTATATAAACAAGGGGCTATTAAGTTAGACAAAACTTCTCCATGTGGTCTCAGCTTCATTTAGGCATCTGGATTGTGTTTTGCCTTTGTGTCTAACTGAGCACCGAACGAAACCTCAGCTAATTTCAAATTCCCTTTGTCATCATGGTTTTCAGCCAAAAGTCTATAATAAATGGTCAGAAGATGAGCTGAGACTGAATGAATAGTGAACGGCATTCATCAGCCAAACACAGAATCCAGATCCAATTATATGTATTCATTAAGTGATAATGATATCATGGTCTTTAACTAGGAAGAAAAGAGTGTAATTGAATAATAACAGTTGTACAATCCCAACGGAACACGCTTTCTATCCTGGCATAGTGACCCTTGGGGACGATGCAGGATTGATGGAATTCTATTACTCTTTGATGGATTTATTATGAAAGGCTGAGTGGAGTTGCTCTCCACTTTGTCACTCACACTAATCAGTATCGTAAGGCCCCCCGAGCATGCAGCCTTTTGTATCCCTTTGACAAAGACAAGGTTAGGGGAGGATGACAGACACCCAGACCTTTACAAACCTATACTACAAGATGAAATGGGCCAGCTGAGCTCTGCGCTGGGACAGAATTTTAATTTGTTTATCAATGGTTCACAGGGGCCACACCATAAGGAGATTTGTCAGAGGACGAACGCTGAGGCTAAACTCTTTTGTTTGACAAGTGGAGCTTGGGAAAATATTTATCGAACTGTTAAAATCAGGGGGAAAATGAAGGAAAGAGGGTTCTTTTGAAAGACCCAGAAGATAACTCACATTGCTGCGCATGAAACACCCAGGTCCTGAGGATACGTTTTCAATTTTATACCATTTTCTTTTTTTTTAAAAGCTTTTTTTGGGGGAACAGGTGGTCTCTTGGCTGGATCACTTTTAGCTAATTTGGATCTTATTTGGTCCTTCATACCGGCAAGCAGAATGGAGGAGCAAGAAGAATTTGAACTGAGGGGGGAAAAGAAGGAAGAAGCTTTGGCAAGGAAACCTGGAATTGATCTGCAGAGTTTTTTTAAAAAAAGAGACTGTTTTATAAGGGATCTTGGAGTCCTAGTGGGCAACCATTTAAATATGAGCCAGCAATGTGCAGCAGCTGTCAAAAAAGCCAACACAGTTCTAGGCTGCATAAACAGAGGGATAGAATCAAGATCACATGAAGTGTTTTTTTTTGGAGGGGGGGGGAATATATTTTTATTATTTTTACATTTAAAACAATGCAGTACTGTGAAGTTGAAGTGACCATACATTCAAATTATATACAACTAGTCTCAACCATCAACTATTAGCCTGCTTAATACATTAATCCTTCTGTCTAATCACAATATATACAGTTTGTTCCAGTCTCGTCACCTTGTCTTATACCAATCATAAAATCTGTTCCAGACTTCAAAATATTCTGATTCCCTTTTATTTTTAAGTTCAAGAGTAAGCCTATCTGCTTCCGCACAGACCAGCACTTTTCTGATTATATGTAGCTCTGATGGTGTATTTTCTTTTTTCCAATATTGTGTATAAGTTACGTGTGCCGCAGTTAGTACATGTATAATTAAATAAAGTGTATCTTTCTTAAATCCTTCCGGTATTATACCTAGGAGAAAAATTTCTGGTTTAAACAGAATTTGGCCTCCCACCATTTGTTCTAAACATGATTGAATCATTTTCCAATATTTTTTTGCCTCATTGCATATCCATCACATATGATAAAAAGTGCCTGGTGTTTTTTTACACTTCCAACAATTTGGGGCCAGATTTTTAAACACTTTGGAGAGCTGTGCTGGGGGGAGATGCCATCTGTAGAACATCTTATAAAGATTTTCTTTATACGCCATAGCCATTGTTAGTTTCTGATTGTATCCAAAGTTTTTCCCACTTAGCCAATTCCACATTATAACTGAAAATTTTCACCCAGGTGACCATAGTTTCTTTGACATGTTTCCTCCTCTAGCTTATATTCCAACAACAATCTATACAACACTTTGATCAACCTGTTTTCTGTCTATATCAAAAGTTTATCTAATATTGTGTAATCTTTGGCAATAGCTTCCTTCTTCCTATCCTGTGCAAACCTTGATTGTATCTGTAAGTAGGACCACCATTCTACTTGTACCCCTTGTGATGCCAATTCTAATCTAGTTTTAATCTCCCCCTGTCTGTTCAATAACTCTTTATATGTAACTATATTTTCCATGTTAATTAAATTTGGGTGTATTTATGCTTCCATAATAGATAGCCAAATTGGTGTTTTGGTATAGTGGTCGTGTTTAATTTTGTTTCATGTTAATAACAGGGACTGTCTGATGTAGTGTCTATTGAAATATTTGTGTGCAGATCCTTTTTCATACCAAAGGAAGGCATGCCATCCTGTTGGAGGTCATGACCTTCCAATTTGAGTAATCTTTTATTTCTCAACGTTATCCATTCTTTTAACCATGTTAGAGTGGCCGCAGTAAAATAAAGTTCCAAATCTGCTATGCCAAATCCTCCTTTTTCCTTAGTATCTTGCATAACTTTGAGTTTTATTCTTGGTTTTCTTCCCTGCCAAATAAATTTTGAAACCAATTGATTCAAATCCTTTTAAAAAACTTTTTTTAATTTAATGGGAAAATTCTGAAGTAGAAAAAGAAATTTTGGTAGTACATTCATTTTTATGACTGCGATCCTACCCAACAGGGACAGTTGTAGGTTTTTCCGCCTTTCTAAGTCTTTCTTAATTTTATTGATCAAATTAGTATAGTTGTCTTCTTTGATGGACACACACCTCACAGATAAATGTATACCTAGATATTTGACTTTTTTGACAGTTTGGATACCCAATTTCTTCATTAACTCCTCTTTCAATTTGGATGTCATATTTTTAACCAGCATTTTAGTCTTTGTCATATTTATCTTTAAACCCGCTACTTTCCCATACTCTGTAAATTCCTTAATCAATTTCATCCCGGACTTTATAGGATCCTCTAACATGAAAACTAGATCATCTGTAAAAGCCTGTAACTTAAATTGTTCCCTTTTGATTTCTAGATCACATGAAGTGTTAATACCACTTTATAATGCCTTGGTAAGGCCACACTTGGAATACTGCATTCAGTTTTGGTCACCACCATGTAAAAAAGGTGTTGAGACTCTAGAAAGAGTGCAGAGAAGAGCAACAAAGATGATTAGGGGACTGAGAATAAAACATATGAAGAACGGTTGCAGGAACTGGGTATGTTTAGTTTAATGAAAAGAAGGACTAGGGGAGACATGATAGCAGTGTTCCAATATCTCAGGCAAAGACGCTGAGCCTGTGGATCAGAAAGGTTAGCAGTTTGGCGGTTCAAATCCTCTAACATCGTGTAATGGAGTGAACTCCTGTTACTTGTCCCAGTTTCTGCCAAACCTAGCAGTTTGCAAATGCAAAATTACGCAACCAACTTCCATGCCTATGAAAAGCCTAGAAAATTCCTAAATCAATTATCTGAACCCTAATGATCACAATGACTCATATGTTTATGTGGGAAAATCTCCCAATACTATAAGGTTTATATGTTGATATACATGGAAAGTATTAACCACAGCTATACATTGTAGTGGCACAGTAGCTAAGACGCTGAGCTTGTCGTTCAGAAAGGTCAGCAGTTTGGTGGTTCGAATCCCTAGCGCCACATAACGGAGTGAGCTCCCGTTACTTATCCCAGTTTCTGCCAACCTAGCAGTTCAAAAGCATGTAAAATGCAAGTTGTAAAAATAGGAACCACCTTTGGTGGGAAGGTAACAGCGCTCCATGTGCCTTCGGCTTTTAGTCATGCCAGCCACATGACCATGGAGACGTCTTCGGACAGCGCTGGCTCTTTGGCTTTGAAACAGAGATGAGCACACCCCCTAGAGTTGGTAACGACTAGCACATATGTGCAAGGGAAACCTTTACCCTTATGAAACAGGGAAGCCCTGCTTATTTAGATGCTCATTAGAATGGATTCCAGTTACATATGTTATACTCCGTGGGACAACTCATTCAGCAGCAATTCTCTTCCACTACTAACAGTGCAAGTGTTCCAGCAACAGGCCAAAAAATTACTTTAAGTCCTGAAATAAAAATGTATTTTTGATTCTTAGTATCACAAACATCTCTGGCAGTTGGATAGTACAGGTTCCTTTCAGCCTCCGAGGCATGCAGGAAGGGCAACAATGTGGTAAAACTGTTGGAAGGGATTGAGCTGATATCTAGCCCAACTTTGTATTTGAAGAAGCTAAGGAGAAGGAGATAAAGCTTGGACACATTCGTTAGACTTCATCTATCTATTTTAAACCTTGCTCCCTGGAAGAAAAATCATTTTGGCAAAAATTAGCAATTTGCCATCACATCCCCACCCCCACCCCCCAGTGCCTTTCTGGAGCCTTCACAAATTGATATGACAACTGTCTGGTGTATCTTCTCTCCTACAACTTGTCAAAGTTGCATAAAAATAGACCTACATAAATGAGCCTTGCTTCACCTATGGTTCTTCCTTCTTATGTGTCGTCAAGTGAAGCAAGAATGTAAGAAGATTGTTCTTCATTCAGTCAAAAGGCCTGGTTAACTCTGCCTTTGATTCCCACAAAGCCAAACCATTGTTTACTAATAGGCAGAATGTGAGTGAAACTGTGTTAGCTTAGACAGTCCTGCTGTTCTTCTACCCTAGCAATAGCTGAAATTAAAGGCATCAAGCCAGTTGATAGTATGTGGCAATCATCATCTATTAATGGACTTGATTTATAATTATTATTTTTTCTAAGTGTCCAAGTTAGCTTATATGGGTTTGTTCCTTCATTTCATTACCACAACAACCCTGTGAGGTAAAAGAGGGAGGGAGGGAGGGAGGGAGGGAGGGAGGGAGGGAGGGAGGGAGAGAGAGAGAGAGAGAGAGAGAGAGAGAGAGAGAGAGAGAGAGAGAGAGAGAGAGAGAGAGAGAGTGTCACCTAGTGATTTTCCATGATTAAAACTAAGCCAATGATGGTCTCATCCTCCATTAATGCATCTTGTCTCTCTGTAACTTGACTTTTTCTTCCTATAATTAACAGTTCCATCCCCTTGACCATTTTAACCCATCTTTGGTAAGGTAAGGCAATCAGAATGATCCACAGATGTTCAATTATGGCTGCCCCAGAAACCTATTTACTGTCATTATGGTACTGATGCTATACTTTTACAATATTTATGGTATGCTGCCAGTCACATGCGCTTATCTTTCTGCGTTAATGTCTTACATTTCCCCCCCTAAAGCTCAGACAACACATAACCAAGAATTGGCATGAATGCCCCCGATAGAGAGAGAGAGAGAGTGTGTGTGTGTGTGTGTGTGTGTGTGTGTGTGTGTGTGTAGTCTTTGACGTACAACTAGAGTCGGGATCAGAATTTCTGCAGCTAAGCAAAGCTGCTATTAAGTCAGTCATGTCCAATTTTGTGACCCTTTTTTTGCCATGGTTGTTAACAGAATCACTGTAGTTAAGCGAATCTAGTTTCTCCCATTGACTTTGCTTGTTGAAAGCTGCCTGGGAAGGTCTCAAATGGTGATCAGTTGATGCCAGGACACTGCAAGCATTGTAAATATATGCTGGTTTCCAAGTGTCTGAATTTTGATCACATGGAATGCTGCAATGGTCGTAAGTGTGAGGACCAGTCATAAGTCATTTTGTCCCAGTACTGTTGTAACTTCAAACAGTTGGTAGATCAATGGTTGTACAATCAGTGGTGGGATTCAAAATTTGTTACTACCGGTTCTGTGGGCATGGCTTGGTGGGCGTGGCATGACTTGGTGGGCGTGGCAGGGGAAGGATACTGTAAAATCTCCATTCCCTCCCCACTCCAGGAGAAGGTTACTGCAAAATCCTCATTTCCTCCCGATCAACTGGGACTCGGGAGGCAGAGAATAGATGAGGGAGGGTCAGAGGTAGTATTTACCGGTTCTCTGAACTACTCAAAATTTCTGCTACCGGTTCTTCAGAAGTAGTCAGAACCTGCTGAATACCACTTCTGTTGTACATTGAGAGTTGCTTTGTAAGAAAGCTGATGTTATTTGCAACGTTGTAGAGCAAGGATGGGAAACTATGGCCCTTTTATGGTCTGTGGACTTCAACTCCCAGAATTAAGCTATGTTGGTTCAGGAACTGTGGGAGTTGAAATCCACAAGTCATAAAGGGGTCAATCAATCCATTTATTTTAAGCTTTTCCAACCATGGCTTAGTATCTTCTAATTCTGATTTTTACAACACAGACACGTCGCACTTAGCAATAGTGACGTGTCAGATGGATATGTTGCTGCCATCTTATATATACTGATTTGGAAGACAAACCTATTAAAATTAATAGAATGTACTTCTAACTAAATGTAGTCAGGACCCAACAGCCTAAAAGTAGAGACACATTTATTTCTATGCTTCTGTCTATAGCCATTAAGGAAGAAAACTGATAGGAAAAGCCCAAATGAGACTGTTTCAATCTGGCTGAATTAAGAATATTTGGACCAGTGATCCAATAAATAATGACAATAATGAATTTAGGTCTGTTAGACAAAAGCTATGTGCAAATTGTTTGACAAAAGTGAGATCTTTGAATAATTTCCCACTATTAGAAGAATTCTGCAAATTACACTGACTGTTTTAAAGAGAAGATAGGGGTCAAACTGTATACCAAGATGTCATCCATACAATTCTTTGGATTTGATGGAATCTTTCATTTTGTGGGGGAGTTGAGGTTATTTAAACCAATCTGTGTAACTTGTATTTTATAGATGCAAAATGGCAAAATGCAAATGTAAACCACCACTATGATATCAATTCATCATTCATGGGGGTTTACAGGTAGTCTTTTTGACCACAATTGAGTCCCAAATTTTTGTTGTTAAGTGAGACATTTGTTAAGTGAATTTTATGTCCTTTCTTGCCTCGGTTGTTAAGTGAACCACTGCAGTTGATAAGTTAGTAACATGGTTGTTAAATGAATCTGGCTTCCCCATTGACTTTACTTGTCAGAAGGTCATAAAAGGTGATCACATGATCTTGGGACAGAGCAACCAGCCAAGCAGTTGAATTTTGATCACAACATCATAAGGATGCTGGAAAGGTCATAAGGTCATAAGTCACTTTTTTAATGCCGTTGTAACTTTGAACAGTCACTAAATGTTCTAAGTCAAGGACTACCTGTATAGCTTTTGGGTTTTAAAAAAATAAAAATAAATGCAATAAAATTTCTCTGAAAAATCTCAATAAGCTTTTGGCCTACCAGTTAGAGAAAAGTACCATAAATATTTGTGTCATTTTAAAAATAATTGATAAACATCTTATAGGAAACATACCATGGAATGGAGTTAATTGATTAGTTATACTCCTAGTTTGTGTTGGGGGTGGAAGGAGGAAGTAAATTGTGTTTTTCTATTAGTTGCATCCAGCTCTGCATGTTATTATGGGAGCAGACCAAGAACAAAGGTTAACTCCAACTTTATGTAGATCTGAGACTAGGCAACCTAGTATCTTCCAGGTGTTTGGACTAAAACTCTAAAAAATCAATTGTTATTAGCTATGCTTACAGCAATGTTTTCAAATGACATT
This sequence comes from Thamnophis sirtalis, assembly GCF_051295495.1. Lineage (NCBI taxonomy): Eukaryota > Metazoa > Chordata > Lepidosauria > Squamata > Natricidae > Thamnophis > Thamnophis sirtalis. The sequence continues at coordinate 25,914,133 of NW_028261387.1, forward strand.
TGAAGTCTAGAACATCATAAGAGCATCTGCTTGCCCAATGTTGATGTACCGTGTTTTCCCCCAAAATAAGAAAGGATCTTATTTTCTTTTGACCCCTGAAATAAGTGCTTGGCCTTATTTTTGAGGAGGAAGCGAGTGTGGTCACCTCATGGCTGCTGTTGGGAGGGCTTATATTTGGGAAGGGCTTATTTTAGCACATGCACTCAAAAGCCCGATTGGGCTTATTATCCTGGGAGGTCTTATTTTCAGGGAAACAGGGTAGGCATTGAAAATATTTGTGTTATTTCTATTGAGACCTCAAATAATAAAATAACAGAGTTGGAAGGGTCCTTGGGGGACTTCTAGTCCAACCCCTTGCTCAAGAAGGAGACCCTTTACCATTCTGGACAAATGGCTGTCCAATCTATTCTTAAAAACTTCCAGTGATGGAGTGCCCACAACTTCTGGAGGCAAGCCATTCCACTGAGAAATTGTTCTCAGTGTCAAGAAATTTCTCCTTAGTTCTAGGCTGGATCTCTCCTTGATAAGTTCTCATTCTTTACTTCTTGTTCTTCAGGTGCTTTGGAGAATAGGTTGACCCCCTTCTCCTCTGTGACAGCTCCTCAAATATTGGAAGACTGCTATCATGTCACTTCTAGCCCTTCTCTTCATTAGACTTGTTCTACCTAGTTCCAGCAACCACCATGCATATATTTTAGCCTCATTACAACATTACAACAATTGTAATATAAAATTAGAATTGGTGTAAGATCATACTTTTACAATTTACCTTTCATTTTTATTTCATTTTGTAAGGCAAAGCCTTCTGAAGTTGGTGACCAAATTAAATGTAATTACTATAGATCAATGAACGAATGAATAAATAAATATAAGAACATATGTTGACATGGGAAGCAGATGAAAAGCCAATCCTGCTATTATCCAGTTTTGAGGGGATCAGATAGAAACACCAACCATCAATTATTTGGGAGCTTAATTCTATTTTACTTTTATTTACCGAGCACTATTCAGGTTTTCTGCCTGAGCTACCCAAAAGCCGAGTTCTTAAGTGGCTCTAGGAACTGTGCTGAAGAAGTGGCAATGGATCGATTTTTGTGTGTACCTTGGGGATTTACTTCGTGCGTGGCAGCTGAGTGTACATTAGTTGACTTATCTCTGAACTATAGCAACACTTTGAAAAGGTAAAGCAGAGAGTACACCAATGAGCCATTTGTCAAGAGCAATTGCAAGCAGTCCAGAAGTGCGGGCAGGGGGCATGAATCATGATGTAAAAATGGTGAAGGGCGAGCACTTACACCGGTTGTAGTAATACTGGGACACAGCACAGCCAGAGCATGATTTACTCAAGCTGTGTGCAGGGGACACATACAACGGGAAAAGAATTAAAGTTTGCCTTTTGTATCTCAGGAGGCATGGGGAATTTCATTTGACATCACACACAATTCACAATTTTGATAGGAAGGAAATGATGGCACTGCAATGTACGGCATTCATTCTCTCTCTCTCTCTCTCTGCAAAAATCTGCTTGCAAACCAAATCTCTGTTGCTGTTATTATTATTAAAATAATTAGGATTAAATGTATAAAGGAAAATTAAAGAAAGATATAGCATTTCTTTCTTTTTGAAGATATTGTTACAGGCAGCGGTGGGTTCCTACTGATTTGGCTCAACCGGTAGTGGTTTGGCGGCCTGGGTCACTGGAACTGGCAGTGACCCAGGCCTGCCACGCCCCCAAGCTGGTTCGCCTGGCAGCGCCATAAGCGCTGCAATCTTGTTTCTGGCGACTGCACATGCGCAGAAGCATTTTTATAGTACTGCGCATGCACGCAAAGTGCTCATGCATACACTGCACAATCACGACCAAAGCAATAGTAACGGCTGCCCGGACCCACCTCTGGTTACAGGCTTTATATTCTTATTCTAGACCCACTACAATGTACTTGATAATTTTTGCATATACTGTATGTCCCATATAAAATAGTTCTCTGTTCACAGCAGCACATTAATTGAAATTACTATTCTTCTGCCCCAACTTCTTCCTTCTATCTAAAACAGGAATGGCAATACCAGGGAAGTTTTAGAAGGAATACTCTGAGATAATCTATTTGAAGACTTTAAAAAAAAACCATGTAGATCTTAAATCCTATTCTTTGTACCATTTGCACATAGAAGAAACTGGAGAACACAGTCCCATGGTGATCAGGCCCACAAGCATCTTGGTGGGTCAATATAGCCTGAATGCCCTTTGATCAAATACCCTAATAAAGGGAGGGCCTTATGGTATATGAAAAGGCTGTACGTTGTCTATAAATTGGTCAGTCCAGAGTTTAAAGTCAAAAATGATCCAATTCCGAATTTAGCCCTTCCCAAAGATATCACCTGGTCAGAGAACCTAGTATGGTTGTAGAGATAGTGAACATGTTTGACTGGATCAAATAGGCAATAATTAAATAACATGCTCATAGTTTCTTTTAATGTTATCAAATCAATCTGTCCATCTTTTCGTTCTGACCCCTATCACTGTGTTTAACGGTGAAACATCCATTGTGTCAACTCTTCAATCCACTTCAGGTTTACCAACAAATCTTATTCCAGATCAGTAGTGCCAGGGGGTAAAGGTCAGTAGCATCCAAATAATGGGCATGACCAGTAGGGTCAAACTTCATTCCTTTTTATTTGTACACTTTAAAATGAAATTTGTACACTTTGTTTGTCCAATCATACCTGCCATTTTGATGCTGTTTCTCTCCCTGTGAATGGCCCTGCTCTGAGTAGAAACCAGCAGTCCAATATTCCATCTTCAATAGCTGCTAGTCAGTTTTAGCTGTTGTAGACCTTTAACTTCTAGCCAGCTCTTCCATTGTTGTGCTTCTTCCCCCCCCCCAAACCATCTCTGATGATGTTTTAGTTCCACCTCTAGTGCCAGGTAGATACATGCCGATATCAGTCCACCTACAAGCTGCCTTTTTTTCTGTGAGAACTTTCTTATGAGAAGCTAAAGTAACCTTCTCCTCAGTTCCTTACCAGCAAACCAAAGCACAAACAGATGTCTACGTGGACACACAAAAAGCCAATGAACCACAGGTCTGGAGACCAGGTATCATATTGACCTAGGTTAACTTGGCACAGAAGAGAATAGAATAGATTTATTAATGCTATTCTACTTGGAGGAAATGTTCCCATTACAGAAGAAGTATAGTTGATCAACAAGTAGGACACACCTCTTCTTCTGGAAACTTTGTATTCAATGTTTGCATTGTTACTGTTCTTTAAACTGGTGATTTTCTTGTTGACTGTTTTCTAAAATGGTTGAATCTTGTTTTAATTTTTCTTCTGGTCTCCTCTGGGAGCAAACAGCAGCATAAAACAAATCATTTCCTTTTCACATAATGTGTGGTAAGTGAGGGGACAAAAGGCAAAATGAATGCTCCCTTTTCTTTCTTTGCAGTATCTGAAAGAACCACAGCAGTGGTTGGTTCCTACCGGTTCGGACTGGTTTGGCAGAACTGGTAGTTCTGAGTGCAAGCTGAGACAGAACCGGTTCTCTGTTTCCGCCCCCGGGTTATACTGACCTTTATTTCTGCTTCCAAAGCCCAGTGTCAGGGTTCCAAATAGCATCCAAAAGTAAATCAGAGTCCAAGGCAAAGTATTGCTCAAAGTTCCAATTTATTAAGAGAGACATCTGAGGAAACCCGAATCTGAAACTTCCCGGTTTTCCCTACCCAGTTGAAAGTTCAAGATCTTACCCCACAACCACAAGTCCAGTACATGGTCCAATCTTCCACTATCATGCTGGCAGTTCCACTCATCCAGTTCCGGTCAGGTGCAGAGGTGCAAAGACAAAGGATGACCTTGGCTTTCTAGAAAGAATTTTGTTATGGCTACATAGCATCTAACTCTGTACAATCCCCCCCCTCCCATTTTCCCACAATAGAAAATGCATAGTAGAATAATAGAAAGTGTGGCAGTCAACGATCCAACAGAAAAGATGGCTGCAGGCCTGACACCCAGCTGATCAGTGACGGCAGATTGAATTGCTGCCCCTCAGTTGTTTTTCTTGCTCCTTTCCTTGTTTGCAATGTGGAAGTTCAATTTTTTGCTAAACGGGTTGTTCAGCCAATAGGAACCCACTCCTGAACCACAGTAATCTCCTTCCTTCCACCAACCCCTCTATTCCTTTCTTCTTAGAAGAACGAACAAGCTGCTGAGAACCATATCTAAAAGTCATGTTTACCACCTTCATTCTCTATGTCACTTTTTAGGCATAGACACTCTGGGAAATGAAGATAAGGAACCTGAATGTCTGTTCACAGCACATTTAAAAATAATAGAGGAAAAGAATCCTGTTGGTTGTCTTTGCCCCATCTACGTCTGGATTCTTGGCCTGTGCCTCTGGTTACATCCTCGTTGGGGCATTAACCATTACAATTCTATTGAATATGAGCCAGCAGTGTGCGGCAGCTGCCAAAAAAGCCAACACAGTTCTAGGCTACATAAACAGAGGGATAGAATCAAAATGACGTGAAGTGTTAATACACTTGGAATATTGCATTCAGTTTTGGTCGCCACATTGTAGAAAAGATGCGGAGACTCTAGAAAAAGTGCAGAGAAACACTGTACCATTTGTCTGAAATGGTACAGTGTTTCCTGTCTAGGCAGGGAGTTGGACTAGAAGACCTCCAAAGTCCCTTCCAACTCTGCTATTGTATTGTATTGTATTGTATTGTTTGTAACTTGTGCTTAAATAAAAGTAAACTGCATGTAAAAATTAAATAGGAAGGGCAGGAGTGGTGGAATGGAGGGTCCCAGGGTATGAATTCTTTTCTAACTGAAACTGTCAAGGAGGAGAGCCACTGTGCAATATCATCTTTAAGGATTTGAATTTGAATACTTTACTTTACTTCAAACCCTGAAGGTAATAATATTGAAGGGAGCTGAGAGTTCAGGTAGGTTTAGAGGGTTCCACTTTTTCTATCTTGATTCTGCTATAGGCCATCCATACTGGATGTTGACCACATGATATGGACCCTGTGGTCCATGCTATAGTTCCATGTGGTTTTAAAAATACAAGAATCCATATAATGCATTTTCTCCATGCATTATATCCATTTCTTACCATGATAGGCTTTCTTCGTGGTGTGGATGGTATCAAACCATATTTTGTCTATCTTCCATTGATCACTGCTTCACATTTGGATGATCAGACTTCCCATTAGACAAACCTTTAGATTTTTTACATAATTCAAATGTCTCCTTGGTTTATGTTATAATAAGAGAGAAAACATTAATAACTAAGGACTAATAAGTAAACCTGACTCACTCATGGGCTGCTGATGAATAAAGTTAGTCACAAAGACATAGCAGAAAATACACGGCCAAGGAACATTTATACCATGGTTAGGTACAAGTCAGTGGTGGGATTCAAATTTTTTTACTACTGGTTCTATGGGCATAGCTTTGTGAGCATGGCAGGGGCAGGATACTGCAAAATCCACATTCCCTCCCCACTCTCAAAATTTCCGCTACCGGTTCTTGAGAATCTGTCAGAACTGGCTGAATACCACCTCTGGTAGAAGTGGTGAAAATATCACAGTGTCTTTAACTATCCATAGTATATTTTACAAATTCCAATATGAGTGATACCATTAGCAACCTTTCACCTTGTGTACTATGAACAATGTGGCAGTGAAGTTCCTGTGTGATTCCATAATGAAGGAGTCGTATCCACTGCCATTTCTGCTTACTACAAACTAAATAGGTATCATTCAAAGTGATTTGTTTATGCTAGCATTGATATACTTTCTCTTTTGTTGCAGCCAACTTAAATTAAGTGACTCCTGACCAGATTTAATTTTCAATTAATAAGAATTATTAAGGGACAGACCAATTGATTAGCAAAAATATTACTGAACTAAAATAATAATTAAACAACTTCAGTTATTGCCTTTCACAAGCATATTTTTATAATCCATCAACATTTGATCTTCTTCCCCATAAATCAAGCTTACCGGTATTTAGAACATAATTAACCTAGAGAAACAAATATTCTGATTTTATACTGTAAAACTATAATTTGTTTTGTCAAATAGCTGTTCTATTGAATAAATAGAACGGAATGGAGTTTGGAATGTCAATTGCCAACAAATATACACCAAAGTCTTGGTACAGTTTTTATTTATGGCTATTCAAGTCCATGATGCTTACTCCAGAGTAGGGGTGTCAAACTCATGTCATCATGGTGGCATCACATGACATATTAGGACAGTGATGGCGAACCTATGACACGCGTGTCAGTGCTGACACGCGTAGCCATTTGGGGTGACACGCACAGGATTTCATGCGATTCATCCTCGGCTCCTGCACGGCCGCCGAGGATGAAAGAATCTGTGCTGGAGGAACGGGGGGGGACGTGTGATCTCCCCCGCCCACACTCACTTACTGTATCGCCGCCGCCCCTTTCTGAGCGCAGGGGCTGCTGGTAAGGCGTGCGTGCCGTGCGCACACACGTCATCAGCGCGGCGAGGGAGGACCCGCAGGAGAGGAGCACGGGAACAGTGCGCTGTTTATTTATGAAAGGCTCTACAAATTTAAACTCTGCAAGTTTGAGCATTGCTCACTCCATAGCTCAGCATGCAAAAGCGCTTAATGAGGGAGAATTTATTAAAGAAACTCTCCTAAGATGTGCGCCAGTTCTATTTCACGATATGCAGAATAAAGATGCAATTATTAAGAGAATATCTGAGTTCTCTTGGGGCGGGCTGGAGCGGCATGTTGATGAGGATGTGGAGCTGGAAGCAGCCGACTCCACAGCCCTGGTTCACGGCACCCCAAACAAGTTCAATAATATCAAGGGCAACATACGAAATCGACTGATGAACAAAGAAGTTACTAAGCAGGTATGTTAAATAATTTGTTTTTGGTTTATTAAATACAATTATATATTGCAATTATACATTTTTGTAGTTTAAACTATAAATTGCGCAAAATTATGTTTTTGTCGAAGTGACACACAACGCGAGTAATGCTCTATTTTTTGCCAATTTTTGACACACCACGCCAAAAAGGTTGCCCATCACTGTATTAGGACTTCCCCCCTTCACTAAACCAGGCATGGGTGTGGCCACCGCATGACACATCTTGGCAGGTTTGACAGCCCTGCTCCAGAGTAAATAGATATTGATCGTTGGTGTAAATTACCATAAGGTCTATGTTTCAGGCAAGCATCTATCACAGAACTCTTTCAAAATGCTACATCTCCATGCCAAAAATGTATATGAACTAGATTTCTGCTTGTCTTATTGCAACTAAAGGCAACATACTTACTAGGAAATATGTGATTTAAGATACCCCAAATAATTCTTAGAGATTTCAGAATTCATTTTGAGAGTTTTCTCTCTGTCTGTCATTTGTCAGATTATGGGAAGGATAGGTATCTCTTTCTTCATGCAGAACTTTACAGAAAATACATGGTGCATTTTATTAATTAGTAGGGACCACAGCTTTATCCTCTGTGATTACCAGCTGTGTACCAAAGGTGCTTTTTCAAGAGGCAACTGAACTTTCTTGCTTTTCTTTGAAGACATTTCACTTCTCATCCAAGAAGCTTCTTCAGCTCTGATTGGATGGTGGGGAATGGAAGGATTTAATTCTTTGCAGACAGTTGTCCATTTGCCCTTTTAGAGGGTCATTGAAGCACTTGGAGTTATATTTGTCCTCGGGGTACCTGAGTAGTGCAAATGGGTGTGCAGCCTTCTTGGAACTGATGAAAGGTTTAGAGTTAGAGTCTACAACACAGTCCTTTCATCAGTTCCAAGAAGGCTCCACACCCATTTGCACTACTCAGATGACCCCAAGGACACAGATAAACATCCTAGTGGCCTCGACAACTGTCTAAAAGAGTGCAATTGACCAGCTGTCTGCAAGGAGTACAAATCTTTCCATTCCCCACCCTCCAGTCAGAGCTGAAGAAGTTTCTTGGATGAGAAGCAAAACGTTTTTCAAAGAAAAACAAGAAAAACAAATTGTCTCTTGAAAAAGCACCTTTGGGACAACCATGACCTGGATGACTAAGAATCTCCATAGACAATTACCAGCTGTGGTTTTCATAAAGCTAGGGTGGAAGCTGATCTGAGTTCCAATAACATGATAAACCTAAGACATTATTTTAAAAGATGATGGGGTGCAACTTAGGGGAGGACTTAAAAGAGGGATCAGTCTGGACATTATGGGCAGAACTTTAACTTGAGTGATGGTAGTGATGGTGGAATAGACAACAAGAAGCTCTTACTCATTCAAGTGCCTTTGGACACATCCTTTGGTAGCCACATCTTCCTTAGCTAATGCATTCATTATTCTTTTCAATAAAAATATGTGAACGTATCGTACATTATCATGTTGGGAAACATAGCATCACATCTACCATGGCAGATATTTTATGGAAACCCCTCCTGATGACTTTGTGAAAAAAGTCCAAAACATGCTTCCAACATTTCAAATGTATCTACCGGAATATCAGAATAAAAGAGTTGGAAGGAACCTTGGAGGTCTTCTAGTCCAGAAAACTGTATACCATTTCAGACAAATGATTGTCCAATCTCTTCTTAAAAACTTCTACTGTTGGAGCATTCACAATTTCTGGAGGCAAGTTGTTCCACTGATTTATTGTTCTAACTATCAGGAAATTTCTCCTTAGTTCTAAGTTGCTTCTCTCCTTAATTACTTTCCATCCATTGCTTCTTGTCCTGCCTTCAGGTGCTTTGGAGAATAGTTTGACTCCCTCTTCTTTGTGGCAACCCCTGAGATATTGGAACACTGCTATCATGTCTCCCCTAGTCCTTCTTTTCATTAAACTAGACATACCCAGTTCCTGCAACTGTTCTTCATATGGTTTAGCCTCCAATCCCCTAATCATCTTCGTTGCTCTTCCAATCTAGAAAGGTTGCTTACCTTTCACTTACCTTAATTACAACTTTGGAAAGTACACATTAACCTTTACTGGAAATATAAACATGCAGTATTTGTATATTTATTTCCTCCAGAAATCACTCATTAGTAATGGTGCCTGTGGGTGCGACTTTATAGAGGACAAACCTATGTTTGAAAGTATCATTTTTTAAATGGGATGTCCAACTTAAGAACGGCTTAATGATTAAGACCTGAAAGAAAGAAGATCCACACCTTAAAAATGTCCTGGCAGCTGTTAGCTTTGGACAGCAGGTGGTCATGTTTCAATTTTTCCAATATGTCTTTCTTCATAAATCAGCCGGTGCAAATTTTATGCAAATTTGCATTTTCTTTCCTTCTTTTTTAAGTGAAACATTTCTTCTTTTTTGGCAATTGGTCACTCTACAGAATTGCCCTTGCTTCTCAAAGGCTCTCAAGAGAGCCATTCCTTTATGTATTCTCTGGAGATTTCCTTCTTCCCCTTGAAATTTCATGGAGGTTTAATGGCTGTTCTCTGTAGTTCCCAAGGCCTATAACACTTTCCCCTTCCATTTTATTTGAACAACTACACTAAATCACATTTTGCTGCGGCTAGAATTGCTGGATTTGTAACAATCATAAAACTCTTTTTCAATCCAGCAGTAAAATAGATCAGGGGAAATCCAACACAAATATCAAAAATAATCTCCCCCTTTCCCTTTGATTGAATTAATAAAGTACTGAAGGAAACATGGAAGTCATTCCAGAAACAATTAGTTATTCATAAGACCATCAGAACTGGGTTGCAAAAATCTGGATGACTAATAGAGTCCAACAAAAAAGTAGACTTTCCCCTGTTTTGATTGCCCGCTAGTGCCTGTCCAGATTTCTGCAACCCAAATCTGGTAACCCCAATATTAGTGCGAGGTTCTTGGTGTTCTCGGATGTTGGTTGTTTTCTTTTACATGTTTCATTTAGGGGTGGGCTTCAAATATTTTAGCAATGGGTTCTCTGCCTGGTTGCTGGGTGGGCGTGGCCTTGTCATCCTCCTGCACCATGGCAGAGTTTGTGTGTGGGGGTGTTTTCTCCTGTCCTGGGCTTTGGAGGCTTTCCTTGGACCTCCAGGAAATGAAAACGGCCTCCCCTGGGCTTCGGAGGTCCTCTGGGAGGCCCCTTATTCACCCTCCCTGAGCCTCCATGCGGGTCCTATGCTTACCTGGCATCCCAAATGGGTTGCGTGGGGACTCCTGAGAGGAGAGGAGTGGGAGGGGTGGGGTGGGAAGAGTGGGGCAAGGTGGGAGGGGCCAGCCAGGGATGGGATTTGCAGGTTGTCTGAACTGGGCAGATTCTTAGTTGGTGGTTCTCCTGAACCCATACAAACCTGCAGCAGTCCACCCCTTGTTTCATTACCGAACTAAGTAGCATAATCAGTGATGAATTATCAGCATTATCAGGATCAGATGGATAATGAAACATCTCAAAAAACAAAACAAAAAACAAGCTCAGAGAACACCAAGGACCCCACAGTTCAACCTTGAGCTACAAATATTCTCTTCTATCTATATTAGTGCAGGTAAATCATTTCACTGGCCCAACTCTGCATCATGAGACAAATCATTGTTCTTGCCTCTTTGCAAAGTAGCTTTCTCTTATCAGAATGAAACAATAGCTTTCTGGAAGAAATAATGTTCTTTTCCAGCCATTGTAATACAGTTGTTTGCAGCGGGATCATTTGTTGCTTTTGAAAGCCCTAGGCAGAGATTCTCCCCTGAAGATGGTCATTTAGGTGGCAAATTCTAAATGACATTCCAGTACAGCTTTTGAAAATCACGCTACCTTTTGTTTGTGACATGAAAACCTCTGCATGGATTAAAATTATATCACCTATAATGTAATTTGGGTAATAAGCCTATTACTGATGGGGGGTGGGGGAAGGTCTGTGGCTATTGGGACAAAACAAGCATTTCTATTTTAAAAAATACAAAGCTGAATAAATGGTAGAACACTGTTTCAGAGCTATGGGTAGCCCTTTTATGTATTTTGTGGATAGAACTATAAACATCTTCAAATTAGTGAATTACAAATATATGAGTCTAAATCAGGGCTGGGTTTCAACCGGTTCGCACCGGTCCCTGCGATCCGGTTGGTCGCCGAACCCGGAAGTAAGTAACTTCCGGGAACGGCGAAGCCCCCCCCCCGTGCCCGCGCGCGCCCGCACACCCGCGCTTGCTCCTTACCCGTTTTTTTTGAATTTCGCGCTTTCCACGCATGCGCAGAACGCCTGCGCGATCCTCCAGGAGCAGCTGGAGCATCGTGCAGACGTTAATACGCATGTGCGCGCCGTGTGCGTGCACACGCACGCCGTGTGCGTGCGCAAGGATGCCGCGTGCGTGCACGTGCGCGCCGTGTGCGTGCGCGAGGACGCCGCCAGCCTCGTTCCAACCGATCCGGTTGGAACGGGGCGAGAAACCCACCCCTGGTCTAAATATATGATTTATACATATGGAACATTTCTTTAATACTGTATCCTTCAGTACTGAGAAGTAGATGTGTGCACTCAGAAATTAAGGATTTGAGGAAGAAGTATCTTGGGGTCAAATGACATCTGGAACCCCCCCCCCCAAACAGACTGTATCCATCTATAGAAAGACATTGCCACCCACACAGGGACTGTCTCCCAGGTATGAAGTCTTTTGACACTACCCTGCCTTATAGTGGTGGGTTCCGGATCCCGTTGCAACCGGTACACTGCAACGGGGTCCAGCATCTACCACGTTCACATATGCAGCATGCGTACTTACCACCTGCGATGCTCTAGCTGCTCAGTGGAGCATCGCGCAGGCGCCAAACACTCTGTGCACGTGCGCGAAAACCCTGATCAGCTCAAATACAGGTAAGGAGAGTGGGTGGGTGAGCCCTCCAGAGCACCGTACCAGAACGGTACCTGGTGCTCCTAGCCATTTTATTTGAACAACTACACTAAATCACATTTTGCTGCGGCTAGAATTGCTGGATTTGTAACAATCATAAAACTCTTTTTCAATCCAGCAGTAAAATAGATCAGGGGAAATCCAACACAAATATCAAAAATAATCTCCCCCTTTCCCTTTGATTGAATTAATAAAGTACTGAAGGAAACCTGGAAGTCATTCCAGAAACAATTAGTTATTCATAAGACCATCAGAACTGGGTTGCAAAAATCTGGATGACTAATAGAGTCCAACAAAAAAGTAGACTTTTCCCTGTTTTGATTGCCTGAGTGGGTGGGTGAGCCCTCCAGAGCACCGTACCAGAACGGTACCTGGTGCTCCTAGCCAGTACCAGTACGCCCATTCCGGGGCGTACTGGTCGTATCCCACCACCGCTGCCTTAGCAGTTGGGGTAGCTACTGAAACTAATCTTAGATGTTATTTTTCCTTTCACAAATGTGTGCATTTAACCCATTTGTGTATGCACATATGGACATGTCAACAAGCATTGATCAGAAGCCACACTTAAAATAAAAAAAATCAAGGACAAGGAAAACTATTATTTTTAAAATTAATAGATCATCTAGCTCCATACATATATACGCACACAAACCATTCACTCAGAGGAAAACTAGCCTGCCAGGCATTTTCATACACTGAAAAAAAGATTGTTGAAGCTTTGATTAGATTATATAAACTTCTACTGGCTTATTCTATAGGAGGCCCCACTGAGACCAGTCACTGACACCCAAATAAATCAGTGTTGGGTACTGTGATGCTGGAGAGATGCAGGCTGGAGTGAAAAATGGACAAGAAACTATTGGGTAATGAAGCAGAGGACTTTTTGCAGTTTTCATCTTGAACAAGTCTTAAGAATATTTAATTAATTTAATTGTATCCAACCTTTATTATTTTTACAAAAAGCTCAAGGTGGCAAGCATATCCAACTCACTTTCCTTGAGAGGTGGCATTCAGCAGGTTCTGACCAATTCTGGAGAACCAGTAGAGGAAATTTTGAGTAGTTTGGAGAACCAGTAAAGACCATCTCTGACTGGCCCTACTCCGATCTATTCTCTGCCTCCTGAGTCCCAGCTGATTGGGAGGGAATGGAGATTTTACAGTAGCCTTCCCCTGCCACTCCCAACAAACCACACCATGCCCACCAAGCCACGCCCACAGAACCGGTAGTAAAAAATTTTGAATCCCACCACTGCCTTTCTCCTTCTATTTCCCCCACATCCACAAGCCAGGGAGGTGGGTTGTGCTGAGAGAGAGAGAGATGACTAGACCAAAGTCACTCAGCTGGCTTTCAAGGCTAAGGTGGAACTTGAACTCATAGTCTCTTGCTTTCTAGACTAGTGCCTTAACTACTAGATCAAATTGGTTTTTAGTGGCTCCAATATGCATGTTTACCATTGAATTCAGGATCCTTAGACTTCTAATCCAGTTTGGTTAGTATATTAGCTTCATTTTGCTGACTTCTTTTTCCATGTGTAGAGATGACTGTCTTCAGCGAGTAACCTCTCTCCTCAAGCAGATTTTCTACCATCACAAAAATCCTAATTTTCCAGAGTGGACTCATTTTCACTGAAATTGTAATGGGGTGGCTCTTGCTGGATTTGTGTGGCGGACTTCCTGTATCATGGAGTTTTTATTCAGAGGTATTCATGATTCTTTTCTCATGACTGGTGCTGTTAGGTTTTTTTCTCCTTTAATTCTTCTGATACACCATGACAACTCTTGAACAGATACCCCCAAGATTCTCTAGTACAGTTACACTAAAGTATCCTTTTAAACCAGTTACATAATGAAACAAAGAGTTCACCGACACAAATCAAATCACCCACTGAAACAGTTCTAAATTGTAGCAGGAATAAGAAAACTGTATAGATAAAAGTCATAAAAAGCAAAGAGTCTCTGATTAGATCCAAGCCAGTGGTATCAACTAGCTTTGCTCATTTAACCTGTCTTCTGATCACAGCACAGCCGTCATATCGCTGCAGGGTGGATGTGTTCATTCTGAACTATTAATCTGTTTCAAAATGCCATAACATTTCCATGAAGAACTTCCTAATCCCCCCCCCCCGAAATTAAATGTCTCTTTAAAGTTCATTCTCTCCTGCTGCAACTAATTGAAATGAGATTTGGTTTATCTTTATGACATGAAAATGGGATTGAGTTTCATAATAATAACAATAATGATAACTCTATAGATTTTAGGACTAGTAGTTAATAATTATAGTAAATGTGAAGATTAGACAAGAGTAATGCAGCATAAACATATCATTATTATGCGTTGGGAGGTGTGACTGGAGGCACATTGTTAATGCTGGCTTTTTCATTTTGTATTTATTTTCATCTGTCATTGAATTTGAGCCAAATGATTTAATAAACAGGAATCCAGAAGAAAAATTTCTGGGGAAACACTTCCATAAAGATAGGGGAAATGTTTTGTGTTAGTGGACTGACATAAAAAGGACCAAAGGCATGAAGAAACAGTTGATTTTATTATTTATTCTTTCCCACGTGATAGTTTAATTTCTTTTTTGTTTAGAGTTTTCTTACAACTCTAAGCTTTCTTCCATGTCAAAAAACCATGTGGTCCTTTTGACCTCAATATGCTGAGAACATAGTGAGCAATCAGTAGTCCTTCCAGATGATCATTCCTCTATCTCCATTCCCACTATTTGTATCTTTTTTAAAATCATATTTAGTAAATACATCTAATGATTTGGGGGGGAGGGGGGAGATTTTTCTGCCCTCCAAGTATATTCTGCCCACCACATCTCGCCATACTGTCCTCTCAGAGCTAAAGAAGCTTCTTGGATAAGATGCAAAATGTCTTTAAAAAACCCCCAGAAAGAAGTTGCCTCTTGAAAAAGCACCTTTGGGACAACCATGATCTGCATGACTGATAATCTGCATAAGCATTGTTCATTTTGTTGTTTATTGCATCATTTTAGTTTGGGTTTATGTCTCATTGTATGTTTTCAGCTATTTTAAAGTTTTTTGTACACCTATAGTGAGTGAAATGCGGGACATGGTGGGTCAGTGGCTAACATGCTGAGTTTGTCGATCAGAAAGTTGGAAGTTCAGTGGTTCAAATTCCTAGTGCCACGTAACAGAGTGAGCTCCCATTACTTAGCCCGGCTTCTGCCAACCTAATAGTTCAAAAGCATGTAAAAATGCAAGTAGAAAAATAGAGATCACTTTGATGGGAAGGTAACAGCGCTCCATGCACCTTCAGTGTTTAGTCATGACAGCCACATGAGCACAGAGATGTCTTTGGATGCACTGGCTCTTCGGCTTTGAAACAGAGATGAGCACTGCCCCCTAGAGGTGGGAATGACTAGCACACACATGTGAAGAGAAACTTTACCTTTACTTTCAGTGAATGAGTGGCCAATGATCTTAAATAAACAAATGATTAATAAATAAATAATAATTTATCTTCTACATAATCAAAAACAGTTTATTATTAGATTATTAGATTTTTAATATCTTTTATTATCTGCTTATATCTAACTCAAGGAAGCCTACATGCTTAACACATGATATGCATAATGATTGAAACAAATATCATTGAGGTAAAATGCAGATTATCAATGTATATTTTAGTTCTGCTTGTTACAAGATGCTTTTTTTCCTATTGTGGCCAAACGGTGCTACAAATGTCATGGTTTCAAGAACACAACAGAGCATCACATCCGATGGTGTTATTGTCCAGCAGCTTTCTATTTTTTTCTAGCAGCTTTCTATCTCTGTCTCCTGCAAATGTTAATGATGTCACTTTAAACTGGAAGTCTTTGGCTGACCTTGTGCATAAGTCATTCCAGAAGACGTTGCCCAGTTGCATATAGTTTTGCATGTCATCCATACTTTAGTCATTCTTCCACTCACATCCATTCTGGAGGTGGCTGGTAGATTAGAAGAAGATCCCACTTCCATCCTGTCTATACATTGGGTCTTTATATCCACTTTGTTGTCAATTTTAATGTTTTAACTTCAGTGTCCAATGTTTTAATATTTTTTTAACCTTTTAATAATTTTGCCCTGTTATTTATGGCACTGTAAGCCACCCAGAGTTGCTTCATATTTAGATGGGGGTATATAAATTTGATAAATAAATTAGGCGTCATGTTCTACATCCTTCCTATACTAGCTGTTCTGCTTGGTCTTGTATGCAATTGGAGCAGAACATATTATTACTCCCCCACTAACCTATCTTTGAATGCACTCTAGAAATTTTGAGTTGTATTTCAATTCTAGCAGATGTAATTTACTACAGGCAAGCTGTTTTAATGATACTTTTAAAAGAAAAGGGTAAGATAAAATTAGATACCTGGGGGGGCGGTTACCTTGGAGTTGTTTTTTTTGTGAAATGGGTGGCCCTATAAATGTGATTAATAAAATAAACAAGAAATAGTCATGTAATATTATGCTTTGAGAAGAAGACAGTGTACATCCTGATGTTCTATGGACAATTTATTTAGATTTATTTTAAAATTCAGGATGCTTGTACACTCAGTCATCCAGAGGGATTCCAGTCTGTCTCCCACCCCCTTCCAATGCCTGGAGGCTGTAATAATTGTAAAGACAAGGGGCTTGAAGAAAAGAGGGATTTAGAAAGGAAGCTAACTAGGAACTGAAAATAAAAAAGAGCATCTCCAGGAGAGATGAAGAGCTTCTTAGGAGGGAGGGATTAGTTGACACAGTACACAATAAGGTCTTTCAAATAGATCACTGTTTTATTATGTGAAGACCTATTTAGAACTCTTTAAATTGCAGATGGGACACCTAGGAGGACCTAGATTTAGGAAGTTTGGGATAAACAATATCACCGATGTGATGGACCATTGCTTCTTTTTCCCCTGAGTCTATGATCCATCATGATTATGACATACAGCGTGTGTGGATAAAATGTGGTTTGTTTCTACACTACTGTGATAAATCCAACTGAACAATTCTGTTGTAATAGAAGCAGTTATTACCATTCAGGCCAAAATGCTTTTAAAAAGTGCCCCCCCTTATTAGTACTTTCTTTTCTTTACTTCTGTCCTGTTTTCCATCTTCACTGTTTGATTGCTAGTTGATGGTTAATATCCTTCTGTTAACAGAATATCAGAGTAACAGAGTTGAAAGTGACCTTGGAGGTCTTCTAGTCCAACCCATTGCTCAAGCAGGAAACCCTATAACATTTCAGACAAATAGTTGTCCTTCTTAAAAACCTTCAGTGATG
Organism: Thamnophis sirtalis; assembly: GCF_051295495.1. Classification (NCBI taxonomy): domain Eukaryota; kingdom Metazoa; phylum Chordata; class Lepidosauria; order Squamata; family Natricidae; genus Thamnophis; species Thamnophis sirtalis. The sequence continues at coordinate 25,931,263 of NW_028261387.1, forward strand.
CTCCATTAAACCGCATCCAATTGTACTGTCTGGATGTCCGAATGTGTTAATGTCTGAAGCCTTTTGGCTCCCTCAATTTTGCTGAACATATTTGACATTGTCCATCTGATAATATGTCTAAAAATAATCCCTTGGGTAGCAATATTTACTAGCTGATGAGGTTCCAGAAAATAAAGGACATTTATAAATGTAAATAAATCTAAAGGGGGTGTGCATAAGTGCCCCAGCGTGCCTTCCATCCCTGTCCTACTGTCCCCATTTATTTCTACTCATCTCCTTGTTCATGTCCATGTTTATACTTTTACCTGTTATCTTGTACATGTTCGATAAACTAAATAAAATAAATAAATAAATTTATGTTTTGCAATTATTTCTTCAAATACTTACAAAAGGGGACACATGTGTATGGTATAGGTAATCCTTGACTTACACTCCTTGATTTCGCTTAGTGACTTTGTGAAGTTATAGTGGCACTGAAAAATGGCTTATGACAGTTTTTCACATTTATGCCTGTGGCAGTTTCCTTTTGGTCATGTGATCAAATGTTGGACAACTGGCATGTATTTATGACGGTTGCACTGTCCCAAGGTCACATGATCACCTTTCTGACAAGCAAAGTCAGAGGAGTGAGCCAGATTCATTTAACAACCATGTTACTGACTGAACAACTACAATGATTCACTTAATAATTGTGACAGGAAAGGTTGTACAATGGGGCAAAACTCACTTAATGACTCTCTTGTTTAGCAACAGAAAATTAGGCTCAATTGTGGTTGCAGGTCAAGGACTACCTGTAACAGTGGCTTCCAGATTTCAGAAAAGGAGCCAATGAGACCTTTAGAATGCTCCCTATTATTCAATTTTCTCACTAAAGAGGAAAGGTGAGAACTTTGCTTGCCTCTGGATGTAGAGTATGCAGTTCAAACTACAAATAGTTTGGAAAGAGCATCAGTAATAGCCCAATGCCTAGGATTGCATCTCCAAGGGATCTTGGAGTCTTAGTGGATAACCAATTAAATATGAGCCAACAGTGTACGGTGGCAGCCAAAAAAGCCAATGCAATCCTACGTTGCATTAAGAGAGGGCTACAATCAAGATCACATGAGCTACTAATACCACCCTAAAAAGCCTTAGTAAGACCACACCTAGAGTACTGCATCCAGTTTTGATCACCACACTATAAAAAAGATGTAGAGACTCTAGAAAGAGTACAGAGAAGAGCAACCAAGATGATTAGGGGACTGGAAGCTGAAACATACAATGAACGGTTGCAGGAACTGGGCATGGCTAGTCTAGTGAAGAAAAGGACCAGGGGAGACATTATAGCACTGTTCCAGTATTTGAGGGGCTGCCATAGAGAGGAGGGGGTCAAGCTATTTTCCAAAGTACCTGAACACCAGACAAGGAATAATGGATGGAAACTGAACAAGGAGAGACTCAACCTAGAAATAAGAAGACATTTTCTGACAGTGAGAGAAATCAACCAATGGAACAGCTTGATTTCAGAAGTTGTGGAACTTAATCACTGGAAGCTTTCAAGAAGAGACTGGACTGTCATCTGTCAGACATAGTGTAGAGTCTTCTGCTTGGGCAGGGCGGTTGACTAGAATATCAGTGGTCCCCAACCCCCGGTCCGCGGACCGGTGCCGGGCCGTGGAGTACCTGGCACCGGGCCGCGCAGCGGCCGGGGGCCATGATCGCTGCAGCGGCCAGGGGCCATGATCGCTGCAGCGCAAAGGCTCCTGGGCCGTGCGCAAAAGCTCCTGGGCCGTGCGCAAAAGCTCCTGGGCCGTGCGCAAAGGCTCCAGGGAAGAGAGCCCCGTGCTGGTACGCACGTGATATATAAACAATCAATGTGTCGTCGCGAACAACGCTCCCCCACCCCTGCACGCGCTCAGCGGGCCACGGTAAAATTATCAAAGGCTGACTGGTCCGCGGCGATAAAAAGGTTGGGGACCACTGGACTAGATGACCTACAAGGTCCCTTCCAACTCTGTTAATCTGTAAATCTATAAATTGTGTTTAAAGTAGGGATGACATTGATCTTTCTGCAGAATCTTTTTCAATAGGAACCTTAGAAACCCCAACAAAACTGCTGGTATCTGTGAAAATGAGGGCTGAATGTGTTCCAAAAAGTTGTCAAAAGAACATTCTGGCATGAAAAATGCCAGATTCCCCCTTTTTATAGTTCTGTACCTAGTTTTATTTTAAATGCCAGTTTTATGCAGGAATAATGGCTTTTGTCTTTCTTGCATTTCATAGTTTCATTTATTTTTGTTTTTCAAGGAGGCAGTTGATGGTTTAAGATACTTTTGCCACATGCCTAGAAATCTTATTAGGCAGATTAAAAGTATTAATGAGAAACTCTTGGCCTCCGGATTTCTCCCCCAAACAAAAACAAAGCATTATTTCCCATCAGAATGAAGGAATGATTATTACTCTATGGGATATTTATTTAAATCCCTTCTCCAATACGGTCCTTCTAAATGATAGTATTCTTGCCCCTGTTCAGTTCTAAGATAGTTACAAGTAGGAAAAAGCAAGAGGACAATACTGGGCCAAATGAATAAAAATGATTACCATTTCATTTAATTGATGCATAAATTTGCTTATTTCTTCTATTTCATAATTTCCCTCTTATTTTTCAGCTTTAAGAACTGCAATTCAGTGGCAATTTTCAGAGAGGGATCTGGGTTCATAGGAAAGCCACATGATTCTCAGGCCACAGGTTATTCCTTCCAATTATAACAGCTGGTATTAGACAAGCATGATTATGTTTCCGAATTTAAGGTGCGAATAACAATAACATAGGTCTTTATTAATTTGACTAGAGATGATTCCTTCTTTCCTTCCCGGGAATAAACACAAGCAAGATTATCTGATGCCTTGGTTATTGCTCCAAATAAATTCACTTCGATATTGGATCAAAATGCTACCTTCTGGATACCACTTGTAAGCTTCGCAATCCCAACTAAAATGTACTGTAAACATTATTTATTTCATAGAATCTACCATACTTTCTCCTTTAGCCATCAGAGATTCTTTTAATATGAAGGCTAGAAAATAAATAGTGTATCTACTGTCCCATTGATAGGATACTGGAGGTTTTTAAGAAGAGATTGGACAACCATTTTGTCTGAAATGGTATCAGGTTTCCTGCCTGAGCAGGGGTTTGGACTAGAAGATTCCAAGTTCCCTTCCAATTCTATTATTCTGTTACTAGATGTAGCTTGCTATTGATTAAAACTACTGTATTTGCTTATTTACACCTTTTAGGACAGTGATGAGCAACTGTGGCTTCTTTATGACCTGTAGACTTCAACTCCCAGAATTCCCGAGCCTGCATAGTGGCATAGCAGGCCTAGGAATTCTGGGAATTGAAGTCCACAGGTCATAAAGGGGCCATAGTTGCCCATCTCTGATTTAGAATCATGACTTTGTGGAATTTTTATTTAAGCATTCTGTTTACGGTGTTAACTAAAGGTAATGATGGCCCTGTCTGAGCCCTTCTCTTTTACTATGTATTTGTTCGCATCCTTGATGCATTAAATCTCTTTCTCGCTCCCTCTTCTGGGTGTTTCAAAACATGAATATTGGTTACTATAAGAGAGTCTACTTTATAGACATATAATCAATGAAAAGGCGTTAATCTGCCCTAAAGCTCTCTTCATCTATTGGAACGGTAACTCCAATAAAATGAGGTGGGCAAATCTTTCAGACAGTAATATGAAACTCAGAAAATGTTAAATCTTCATTATCAGAGGTTCATGTGCTGCTTCTCTTGACCACTGACAGATTTAGTAGGCGCTTAAACAAAAGAAAAAGAAACATCTCTGGTGCTTTTTAAATGCTGCATCTTGTAAACTCCTGCATTTGGGACATGTTTAATATGCCTGTGAGCAGAATTCCCTGCATTCAGTCAAGATTTCTTAAAGGACAGATTCTCTGTAAATTATTAACTTTTATTGCTGCCTTCTCCAGATTCATTTAGATTAACATTTAGCATCGTTACTCTTGAACTGACAAGCTGTAAGGATTCCCCCCCCCTCTTTTGTTAAAGGAAGATGCACCGTATATATTGCTGACCTTTTGCTTATCTGGAACTTAACATAATAAAGTAGTGGGATGGCAGGTTGAAGGCCGAGGGGTTATGGTTTGAGTTTTCAAGAGTAACTTCAGGAGGAAAAGAAATGGGGATGTTGATAGCATAAGCTCAGGGTGCAGTAATTTTTAAAAAAAGGATATTTGCATTTCAAATATTAATGATCTGCACTAGGCAATTTCAGGGATTTCATCTTCGCACAAATGAAGGGCAACTCCAAATGTCTGACCCTTTTCTGAATTCCTGGCCACCAATGTCAGGATGCTGCAGGCTATTTTTGAAAAAGAAAAAAAGTTTAAATGCTACACAACAGGCATCAGTGGTTCATTGATGTCACTAGTGGGGAGGTCTGAAAATGTCCATTCCTTTTCTTAAAATTTGGAGGAGGGGGGGAGAGAGAATTTAGGAAGTTTAAGTAGAATAGTGTAGGTGTGTTAGTCCTATCAGATGTTGAACACAAACATTTGATATCTTAGGTTCCAATTTGTTTTTGAAAAGCAGAAAACATGATGCTGTACATAGGCAATATGCCAGACTTTGGACGTTAATGAAAGGACCACAATTGATGTATTGTCTACAGGATGAAAAAAACGGGCAGCCCCCAGGCAGGACAATACTTCTGTATCATTTCAGGACTTCTGCAGGAGGGTTGAAATTGTTCATTTGTTTGGGCAGTAAAGCAAAAAGTAGAATAGATGCAGGGAATGTTTGTGAGAACTGTCAATAGCGATCAGTGGGTTCTAGGTAAACCTACATTCAACCAGTAGGGCAAAAGCTTATAGAAGATAGAAAATGACAAGCTTTTAGCAAGCTCCAGAAGAAATTTTCACATGTTGAAACATTGCCTTTGAGTCTCCCAAGATTATCTGCTGAAAATCAAACATACTTTTGGCCATGATAAGAGGAGCCAACAAACAGATGTGTGGATACTTCACTCTGTCCTTCTCCCCTCCCCCCCCTCAATTTTCCCACAATGCCTAAAGAAGAGATATTCAACAATGTGTTCGTCTGAAGAATTGTCATTTCTTCTGCACATTTTTCACCTAGGATTTCATTACAGGAGCCCAAATGGAAATTCACTAGGCATTTATCCCTATGTGGCTACTTTTTCAAAACTAGTATTTCTATCAAAATCAGCAGTCCCATAATCAATAGGTTACATGAAGAGGGATTTCTGTAATATTTCCCCTGTCTCCTCTTTCAATATGCAGCGATTAGCAAACAAGTTAAGCCTATAACGAAGGTCCTTGTCAGTGGACAAATGCAACGTTATCCTGAGCTCATAAAACGTGTACAGGGCTGCTGTTGAGAAAACCAAGCTGAGTGACAAGGCAGAGCTTTTGATGTGCAAAATAAAGGTAGCCTTCTGGGACTTATTGTCTTACTAACACCACAACACTCTTTCCCCCCAGTATGTGGTCATATCCAGAGGAGTCTGAGTCTCCTTGCTCCATCCCTCTGCTATGGTAGCAGCCACTTCAAACATAGCTTCATGAATAGGAGCTCATTTGACCCTTGACCAGAACCAGCCTCTAAACTGGCAGACAGAGAATCGGAGTAATTTGTATAATTTCAATTAGTTACTAGCTGCATAACAGAGAGGTCACGGCTTTCCGAGGATGATCATTGCCCATGGCAACCCGGCTTCAATGTACAATCCATTTCAAAATACTTTCACTTAATAAATGTAAGTTCATATACAAAGCTCAATTGTTGAATGGGGACAACAAAGCTAATTATCTCGTGCGGACCTCTGAATGAGCGGAAGATGACATAATTTTGTCGGCAAGTTGCTTATTATTAACAAAAGGGAAAAAGAGAGCGAGAAAAGGGGAATGACAAATAAATGGCTTTAATAATGCCAGATGAATGAGGAGTATTGATCTCTGGCTATGTTAAAAAAAAAGAGGCAAGTTTGTGTAAGAGCACTGTTGTTGTGCTACTGTGAGCAGGCGGTTTTTGTTCCGCAGTTTGTTCTGCGCACCAAAATTCTGAAATTCTAAAATCAATGTTGCTATTGTTGGGCCCAAACAGGACACCCATACTCCAGACAATGCAAAGAATTTCAAAATATAGATAGCTGCCTGATTACATACAGATTGGACTGCGAGAAAGCTGAGGTTGTTGGTTTTTTCCCCCCCTCCCTTTCTGGAAGAAAGGAAAGCTTGTTCCGAGCCACACACAATGGCGTGTCTACATTGCCTGCAAAACTTCTCAAAGCCCATGCACTAATTCAAGCCTTTGATTTGAAAAATGTTTTCTGTGCCTTCCTCCACATCTGCAAATACCTCTTTTTTCCTTTGATGCCAGCCAAAAATGGTTTGTGTTTGAATACTTTCCGCTCAAGAAAGGGAGAGGCAGAAAAAGAGACAACCATGGGCCAGAGGGCTAAAGGGAAGAAGGCAGCCTGAAGAAGTTCAGCATTGCCTGAAGAGTGGCTATTTGGCTTTTGTTTTTTGATTTAAAATAAAGGTTTCCTTCTCTCGTGTCACAATCTATTAGCCACCCAGGAACCTGGAATCACAGTGCTTTCCCCTTCACACCCTACATGTGTAGCAGATTTGACGGGGTGTGGAAAGCATCACAGGCGCTGCACTGTGACTGCGTCGCCTGTAATCAGCCTGTGCTGCTGCTCAGATTAATCGTGACAGTAAGCAATATTTCCAACATTATTAGAAGAGAAACCTAATATTTTGGGACATTGGGGATCTCTGAGCGGTTGTCCATCAAAGTGAGGACCTTCATTTTCTGTTCCTTGGATGGGTAACTTTACCTATTAACCATTTAATGGGTGAGAGCTTCGTGCGCATCCCCACCCCAGTTCCGTCTGTTACATGCACAGCACATGTGAATGATAACCTACTGGGTGCCTAAAGTTAATCTTGGATGCTTTTTTGAGATTCCTGCCAAACTGCCTTCCCCCCCCTCCACTGATGACACTTTGGGACACATCACCTGCTCCTTGAATCTGTTGAAGTGGGTCCCAGTTCAACCCTTCACCTCCTCATCTATTTGCTAATTTGTTTATAAATCTGTGAGCATTTGCAAGATGTAAAACCCAATATTAGTGTTTAGTTAGCATCTGTCCCATCTTTTGCATATAGCACGGTGGGGAATTGTTTTGCTCCGCCAATGATATCTCAAGTGCAAACTTGCTGAGCTACACCAAAGGTGAGTTTAAATATGGAAATGTTATATTATGCAGCAGAGTGAACACGGTGTCAGAATTAATGAAATTATGTTTGGGCTATTTAGAGGAATCCAACAGATAAATAAAAGAAGATATGGAAGACTTGCTTTAGCCTGGAGGACTGCTCATCTGTATCAGCCATAGTGGTGGCCCTATCCTAATTCACTGGTATTGTAGCTTATCTTAAATATACAATAGCAGTGTTGGAAGGGACCTTGGAGGTCTTCTAGTCCAACCCCCTACCTATGCAGGAAACCCTATACCGTTTCAGACAAATGGCTATCCATCATCTTCTTAAAGACTTCCAGTGTTGGGGCATTCACAACTTCTATAATCACTGACCTATAAGGAGATGAATAAGAGAGTTTTTAAAGAATTGTGCCTTTTGTTTGCCTTGCAGAATTTCTCCTTACGAGTCCTAAATTTAGACTAATTACAATATTTTACTTAAGATCTGGTCTCCTCATCCTTTAACATAGGATTATTAAGAGCTGTGATGACTCAGTGGTTAAAGATGCTGTGTTTGTCTGACAGCCCAGGTTCAAGACCCGAATGCTATGAGATGGGTGAGCGCCTGTTACTTGCCCTACCTCCTGCCAACCTAGCAGTTTGAAAGCATGCAAATGCAAGTAGATAAATAGGTACCACATTGGTGGGAAGGTAAAAGGGTTCCGTGCGCCTCAGTGTATAGCCATGCTGGCCATGTGACCATGGAAAGGGTCTTTGGATAATGCTGGTTTCCTCAGCTAGGAAACAGAGTTGAGCACTGCCCCCTAGAGTCAGACACAACTGGAAAGGGCAAACCTTTACTATTATTAAGTACTGAGTGCATGCAAGCATGCTATTGCATTGTAAGTAAGTGACATTTGGAATGGGAGAACAATTTTCACTCATCCATGTCACAGGTGAACAAATATGTAATGTATGAAACAAGATATGTTCAAATATGGGGAAAGTTCTAGTAAGATCTCAGATGGTTCTTCAATACCTTAGGAAAGGTACATCCAATCCACATCCCACAGGCTGCATCTGGCCCTGGACAGCTACTGATATGGACCCACAAGATAATAAAACATATAGAAAGAATAAAGGAAAGTTGCCCAAGACAGTTCCTCTTCACTCAATACAGCTCAGGCAAGCCAAAAGGTTGGACAAGGTTACTTTCATAGCTTGAATACAGGTAATCCTCGACTTACAATCATTCATTTAGTGACCATTTCAAATTATTAGAGCACTGAAAAAAGTTACTTATGACTGTTTTTCATACTGTTGCAGCACCCCCATGGTCACATGATCAAAACTGGGTCGTTTGCAAACTGTCTGGCATGTATTTGTTATGACCATTGCATTGTCCCGGGATCATGGGCAGATGTGGTATTCAGATGGTTTGGACTGGTTCGGCTGAACAGGTAGCAGCAAACTGCGGGTGGGCCCCTGCCCACCCCCCCTGGCTCCAAAATGTCCTCTGTAGCCTCATTTTTGATGCCACACACATGCATGCATGCCACACGCGCAAGCGATTGTGGGTGCACCTTGGTACACCCACGTTACACCTATCCTCCGCGAGCTGCACTGGTTACTGATTGGTCTCCGGATGCGCTTCAAGGTGCTAGTTGTCACTTATAAAGCCCTTCATGGTATTGGACCTGGGTTCTTGTGAGACCGCCTGCTGCCAATTACCTCCCAAAGACCCATAAGATCACACAGATTAGGCCTCCTCCGGGTTCCGTCTACTAGCCAATGTCATCTGGCCACTACCCGGGGGAGGGCCTTCTCTGTGGCGGCTCCGGCCCTTTGGAACGAGCTCCCCGCAGAGATTTGGACCCTCACCTCTCTCCAGGCCTTCCGAAAAGCCGTCGATAAGTTCCCTTCCCCTCTCGAATCGTGTGGCTGTTGGTTGTTTTAAATGCCCTGTACTTTTTATAGTTTTTGTGTTTTACCCTCCCCCCCTTGGGTTTGTGCGCCGCCCTGAGTCCTGCTGGGAATAGGGCGGCATATAAATAAAATGAACCTCGAGCCTCGAACCATGCACGGAAGGCTAAATGCATGCATGGAAGGCACTTGTGGGACACAGTGGCGAACCAGTGGTAAACGTAAGTGAATCCTACCGCTAGTCATGTGATCATCTTTTGTAACCTTCCCAGCTGTAACCTTTGCTTCTGACAAGCAAAGTCAATGGGGGAACCCAGATTCACCTAACAACTATGTGATTCTCTTAACAACTGCATGATTTGCTAGCAATGGTGTCAAAAAAGATCGTAAAATGGGGTACAACTCACTTAACAACAACTCTTGCTTAGCGATGGAAATTTTGGGCTCCGCTGTGGTTATAAGTCAAGGATTACCAGTAGTGGAAGAATGAGGTATTTGTTTAATATCTACAGTTGTCGATCAAATTGTATTTGGTATTTGGGACTGGCACTTGAATTCCTTATTTGAAAACATGAACTAAGGATCTGGTTAATCTCTGGTAATCTTAAAATGGAAAAATTAACATTTCTTCTCAAGCAACTATACTTTTCTCTCCCCCCCCCCCCCTTCCTGGAGATGTATGCTCTGACCCATAGTTTAGGGTATTTTCCCTCCGAAGAAAAGAGCGAGAACAAATGAAGGCCAAAGAATTTCTGGATTTCTCTTCCAAAAGCATTTTAGCACTCCTGGCTACTATTCCCACTGGCCCTATCCATCATCATTGATAGTTTGAGAACCAATTCATTTATCACATGGCTCTAACATTGTCACCTAGAGCTCTGGCTACATAGACCCAATTTCTTGGATTTGGTCTTTCATGTGGCCTCTTCCCTGCTGGCATCCACTCAATCACTCCACTTGCCATCTGAACTTCTTCTAAGCGATCCATATGTCATACAGTTCCCAACCACCTGGTGGTTGGGGTTGCGATGCCGACTTCTAGCGCTACTTTATTGCTCCTTTGTTTGTTCCCCCTGTACTGGTATCATCAAAGACTCTGCAATGCAATGACTGAAAAACTTTTGGAGTTGTATTTCTTTCTTTTTTTTGCAAATATTTTTGCACATTTTTTAAAAATATGGTATTTCAGATGGTATAAAGAATGGCGATCATTCCCTCCATTGAGACACTTTAATTAATTAAATCTACTTACCAGATCAGTTGTAGGCCAATAGGTGCAACATGGAATGTAATAGCAAATAATGCAGGTAAATCCTCGAATTACAAGCAAAGCAGAGCCCCGAATTTCTGTTGTTAAGTGAGACAGTTAAGTGAGTTGTAGTCCATTTTATGACCTTTCTTGCCACAGTTCATGCAGTTCTTTTTTTAATTTTTTTTAATTTTTAATTTTCAAAACAAACACAACACATCCTTCTTTACATACTGTAGAAAGTGTATCAGTTGGTTACAAAAAGGATTTCGTGCATCTCTTCCACAGTCAACAAACATAATTCATATTAACTCAAGTATTTTAACTCAGATATTTATACATGTTACCATCATCATACCACCATTTTCATTTGACTTAAATTGTTTAAATGTCCATCATAAAATATACCAAGATTTAATACATAACCACATATTGGCATTTCATTTACTATTTCTAAAATCCTCCAATAACACTGAATCCTTATGTCCTATTCTAGCTAAACATCCATAATCTTTAATAACATAATTTTCTAATCCTCCTTTCCAAATCACTGTTTACAATTTACATCTAGTTTCCTTATGTTGTACCCATACCTATATATACTTTGTTATCATTATCCCTCCTTTATTTAGCTATATCCTGTATCATAACATTTCCCTCGTAATAATCAACACTTAACTGTATCTAACTTAGTTCTTTTTTTATTAACCTTTATATATAATCCAAAAGGATTTCTAATCTTCCTTTCATGGGTACCATTCAATATTCATAGCCAATTATTACTTATCATAACACTACACATTGTATACATTATTATCATTATCAATTATTTATTTAACTATATCTATTATCACTAAATTTCACTAAGTTTAACTGGTTTCATACTCTTCCATCTATCAACCTGTATTTTTCCAGTAGCAAAACAGTCTCATATCTTCTGCCATTTGTGGTGTCAGTCCTCTAATCATCTCCTTAATCAACTTTGTATGGACTCCTCTTAGCAACTCCTTGCTTGTAAAATCTCTCATGCAATTTTGACGCCCTTCTTCTGTTTCCTTAATCAGCTTATCTTTGATTGTCGGTAGTGTTATCAATGATATTGCTTAATCATGTCTTCTCTGCGCCATCATCCCAGGAAATATTTTGTTCACTCCTTCAAATCTTTTTTATATTGGATAAATACTTTAAATTTTTTCTTTCATCCCAACAGGGACTTGGGGATTTACAGAGACTTTTAGCAGGTTGAGGCTTCTAAAAATTTGAATTATTACATGCAATATCCTTGTAACTAAATTCTGGAGGCATCAAGATAACAATACGTGTATGTGTTTTTTATATATTATCAAGTTTTTTTAGTTACAAGCAGAGCAGAGTGGTTTTAGTTTTAAAGTAACAGTAGCTATATTAATATTAGGGTCTCACAATATGAAGGGTTGAATGAAATGATTTACATGAATGCAATGTCAATGTTACTCTATTTCACAGCAATAACTAATCAGTTGGGTTCTTTTATGTTCATTTAGAAAGCTAACTGGAGTTGATGTAATTTATTATAGATCTGCTTATGGTATGTAAGCTCTACTGTTTTTGTTGCTTTGGATATATTATAAAGTGCAACATAGCAAGGCACCATTCCCTATTTGTTTCACAAATTATATTACTCCCTATGAAACAATGTATGTTTTATGAAGTGTTCTTTGTGACAGTTCAATTCTTGGTCCTTTGGAGGTTTATGGTAGCTTGTCTAAAAATGATCCAAGCAACTTTGGATTTAAGAAGAGCTGCTGTGAAGAAAGAGTTGTTGTGATGTGGAAGGAAGTAGCCAAATAGCTTCTCTATGGTCGTAGTTTGAAGCGACTTTGCCCTTTAATAAGGAGGCAACTGCTTTCCAATGTTCCTTGATTTCATCTGCTCTCCATTCAGCTAGAAGTGCCTTGATTACAATTAATATCCCTTGCTGCAAGGGAGAATCATTTCTAGCATATTCCCGTTAACTGCGTTTTGCTCTCTGACCATTCCTCTTATATAATTCTTGATAAGTTAAATAGGACCGGCCAACATTAACCTTATTACCAATGATGGTTTGAGCAATCCTACAGTCCTGAGGTATCATAGAGACTGTTTTCACACAGGATTAATTTTGCTGCCTCTGACCTTTCAGCTACAAATTGCTTCTTTAAAAAAAAATCTGACAGTAATTTCCTTTTCTTTTTGTTTTTGCTTTCACTCACAAGCAGGCCAGTTTGCCCTATATTTTGAAATACTGACGACCGATAGCACTGGATTCAAATATATGCATTGCTTAAATATGATTTTAGGGATTTGGTGACTCAGTGGCTAAGATGCTGACCTTGTCGATCAGAAAGATCGGCAGTTCGAATCCCTAGTGCCGCATAACGGAATGAGCTCCTGTTACTTGTCCCAGCTTCTGCCAACCTAGCAGTTCAAAAGCATGTAAAATGCAAGTAGAAAAATATGAAACATATTTGGTGGAAATGTAACAGCGTTCCGTGCACCTTCGGCATTTAGTCATGCCAGCCACATGACCACGGAGACGTCTTCAGACAGTGCTGGCTCTTCGGCTTAGAAATGGAGATGAGCACCGCTCCCTAGAGTCAGGAACAACTAGGACATATGTGCGAGGAGAACCTTTACCTTTATTGATACCTTTACCTATGCTTTATTGATTAGGGTTATTATGGAAGTGTACAAAATAAATAAGAGGGGAATTGGATCCAAGATAGCCTGGCCATATAGAATGAAAGGGTTTCCTCTACTCTTCCACTGCACAGAAATCTAGCAGAAGTTCCTTACTACCTCTTTCTAAATGGGTTCCGTAGGCCGTCTATAAATTAAGAAAAAAAATCTATCCAGTACTTTGAAGACTGTCTGAATGCTCAGAGAAAGGCTAATAGGAAATATCTGGCTTTGGTATTGGGGGAGGGATAGTTAGTCCTGGCAAGTAAGATCAGGATCGTTTGATGATTCCTAACTGGCTATGTCTTCCTTGCAGCCGTTTTATGCATTTGCAAGCTCAAGTGTTCCCCAAATTTTCAAATGCACCCTAAAGGGTTGGAAGCACCCTATGTATTCAATTGATCTCTTTCTGCTAGGGAATAACAGGGTTCTACTGTGCAGCACCAACTGTATGACCTGAGTATAGTTCAGAATAATATTTAATATGAACTCATCTGCACTCAAAACACAGGGCACAGTGGTAGGTAGTTTATTGGAGGTTTTCGACTCAAAACCTTCTCGTTCATCAAGGTCACTGTTACTGTTCCTAGCCTGTTACTAGTCTAATCTACCTTATAGGATTGTTATAATAAAATTGCCATGGGATTATTCTTTATTACCAAAAGTGCTTTACTTTTGATAATGATATACAAATCTACTCAAGGTTCACATAATAAAAGGCTCAATTTTTATTTGTATCATTTAAAAAGCTTCTCCTTTGATTGTTCACTTTATTTATTACTTATTTTAACCTAATGTCCATAATTAAAAATACTTTTTAAAAAATCCTTGAGTCTTTCTCTGTATTTAATATCTGGCTCCACCTGAACATTAAGTTCTTTATAACTTTCTTTCTGATCTCCACCCTCCCCAATTATTAGCCTTTGTTACCATTTTTTTTACTCCTTTATTGCTTGAAGTTCTTAGATTTTTATTACTTTTATTAACTCTTTTCTTCTCTTTCGCCAGGAACATTTTTTCTGTCTCTTTCAGCTTCTATCTTGGAGTGTCTGGGTCTGAAGTTGATGGCTCAATAGAAAGACAAAAGATTATTTGTCTTCTGTTGAAAACACCTTCTTTCCTCTCAGACTTTACCCATCTCCAGTCTCTCAATGGAAACTGTCTTCTGAGTGAATTGAGGAGCCTGTTTTGCTGGTCTCCTTCTTCTGATTCTGGCTCTTCATGAATTCTAGCTGCTTTCTAGCTTCCAATTTCTAGGGTCTGGCACAGTGGTGGGTTTCTCTTTTTTTTACTACTGGTTTGCTCACTCGCGCACACATGTGGTGCTTCTGCACCTGCGCTGAAGCATCTGGGCGGGTGGGTGGAGCCTCCCACTGCCGCCACTACCGGTTTTCCCGATCCAGGCCGAACCGGCAGAAACCCACCTCTGGTCTGGCAGTTACCACCACTCTCAATGGACTCTGCTTAACAGTCAGTTGAGGAAACCACAAAGTTGTCCCTGCTCTGATCTTCACACTCAGGGTAGCTTCTGAGTCTTACACTCTGCTGGATTTCTGATTACAGCTTTTGTGCTCCAGTCCTGCCCTCAACACAAACGAAGTCTCCAACAAGAGGCTCCTACCTTAGTGCAAGATTTCATTCTCTTTCTTTTGAGAATGTCTTCTGAATTTTGAGATATTTCCCTTTCATAGGTTTTGGGATTTCTGTTTTTTCCCCCTCTGTCCAGCCAAAACATTTCTCACAGTTTGGACACCCTCACAAATGGCAGTTCCTTCTTTATCGAAGAGCTCTTCTTCAGGTAGCTATCAGTTTTATCTATTTTCATCTCTAGCTTCCAGAAACATGCCTGTCTATATCACACAGACATGCACTCTACCACTCATAGGTAGCTAGTGGTTTCAGTGGTATCATCTCCCAATTCTTTTGACTTATAGTAATCAATCTATGTTAACAATTGTGTGGCTTTCTATCCAAAATACAGGTACCACAGTTGGGATGGCAGTTCAGTCTTTAAGTGAAGTGGTTGCTATATGAAACTGGGACTGTGTTTATTAGCTTACTTCAACTTTTACAGACTTGCAAAGATCACAAAAATAAGGATTAGTTGCAAAGTTATTTTTTTCACCGTGGTCGTAACTCCAAACAGTTGCTGTCTGAAACAGTCACAAAATGAGGACTACATCTACAGTAGGACCAGCTTAAACTAGAAGGGTGCATCCTAACTCCTGAACTGCATGTTCAGCCTGTAATCTTTTATATGCAAGGCATGATTTCAACCAATATTTGTTCATTCTTGCAAATATTACTATTTTTGTGGCTGAGACATGGCCTCCTCACCAAAAAAGAGATGGCCAAATTTAGACAGGGACAGATCTTGATAAAATTATCAGAAAACAAAATACAATAATAGTTTTTAGATATAAGCTGAAATCCTATATTCATTTACCTGGAGATAAACCTCACTGAATTTTAGGAACATTAAACATTCTGAATAGATCTTGATCAGATTGCATATGAGCCACTAGCTGAGAATGGGTAAGAACCAGCTACGAATGGGTAAGAATGATCATGGATCAAATGGTATTATTTTGGAAGAAGCGATTTCCCCCAGTAAAATGGAATTATTCTGGGAAAAGCAATTTTCCTCAGTAAAATGGGAAACAATATAAAAGTAATCTTAACCACTTCATGCTTAGCATCGCACTTACTAGAAATATAGGCTGTTTCTTACCATTTTCCCCACTGCTTTATTTTCACTGCAAGATGTTTCTTCCAGATGTTCTACTGTCCAGGATTACAAATCTCATCTGCCCCAGAGGCATGACCAAAGGCTACTTGTCTCTTCACAAAAAAAGCAGTGTTTTTAGGGACACAAGTCTGCTTGCCCTCATTTTGGTGGGTGGAGCTGATACTTTCACAATGGTGTAATCTTATTGTTTGAAGTCTCACTCTTTCGATACGGTGCCCAGCAAGTTTAATTCCCTATCCGACATGCTCTCCATTATCTTAAAAAAAAGTGAGTTAAATATATTGTTGCCTGGCCTTTTCTGCTATTCTGCTCTATCTGGGAAACTCCATTACTGATAGTGTTAGAATACCTGCTCAATTTTCTAAGAAATTAGGTAAGCTTGTTACCTAGAAGCTTTCTAGGACTTTTCAAGGAATAAGGCAAAATCTGAAACAGATCCACAATCACACTCAACTATCCCAAACAAGTCGTGCTAATTCATAATTGAAAATGTTTCATACTTAAGATGAAAACCATTAAATGTTGATTTTAGACATTTTCAAAGGCAAAAGTCTATGACAATATTTCTTTCAGAACGTTTATGTTATGTTGTGCAGATTCTGACCTATTGTTGGTCTTTTTCTGCTGCGATTATTGTCCTTCCTTCTGCCTTCTTTCCCACTGGTAATCCTTTTGCTTCCGTTAATTATTTAATTTAATTTTCATGAGAGGCTTTCTAGCTTGAGGGTGTTTTTGTTACACTAGCTTCATTTACTGAAACGTTCCATTGAATGCACAATGCTTCTGCAATCTAAAAAATCTGTTTTATCATCAATTTTCCTCAATTTGCGCTAAGATTCTGATAAATCACAGCTTTTCCCTGCTCTTTTCTTTTCTACCTTCCATGCCACCTTATTACCTGTGATTCAAGGCAATAATTTTTAATATAGGTAGTCCTCAACTTACAACAGTTCATCCCTTTGAGAGCTGTAGGAAATGAAATTTCATTTTAATGTATGCCGATTAGTGTACATTCAAAGTGACAATAAAGTTATTCTAAGTCTAAATTCTAAGTTAGTGATTGTTCAAAGTTACAATCACACTGAAAAAAGTGACATGGCCATGTTTTGCACTTATGACTGTTGCAGCATCCTCATGGCCATGTGATTTACATTCAGATGCTTGACAACTGGTTCACATTTATGACAGTTGCAGTGTCCCGGGGTCATGGGATCATATTTTTTGACCTTCTGACAAGTAAAGTCAATGGGAAAGCCAGATTCACTTAATGACCATGTTACTAATTTAATAGCTCCAGTGATTCACTTAGCAAGAAAAGTCATAAAATGGGGCAAAACTCATTTAACAACCTCTCACTTAGCAACATAAATTCTGAGCTCAATTATGGTTGTAAGTTGAGGACTATCTGTATACAATTGGTACATGCCATTGCTTCTGTTGAGCACAACTGCCAACCTTTTCCCTTGGCTTATAAGATTAATCTTACACCATCCAGGTAGACCTCGACTTACGACCACAATTGAGCCAACAGGTTTAATTGTAAAATGAGACATTTCTTAAGTGAGTTTTGTCCCATTTTACGACCTTTCTTGCCACAGTTGTTAAGTGAATTACTGAAGCTGTTAAGTTAGTAACAGAGTTGTTGAATGATTCTGGCATCCCCAGTGTCTTTGCTTTTCAGAAGTTCACAAAAGGTAATCACATGACCCTGAGACACTGCAACCGTCATAAATATGAGTCCGTTGGCAAGCGTCTAAATTTGGAAAATGTGACTTTGGGGGATGCTGCAATGGTTATACATGGGAAAAACGGTCATAAATAACTGTTGTAACTTCAAACTGTCACTAAACAAATTGTTGTAAGTCAAGGAGTACCTATACCAGTAAGGGTTAACCTTTTTGGCAAAACTGGTGCGTGTGTGCCCATGGTGGAGCATTGAAACCCAGAAGAGGGCAGTTGGTCAGTGCACATGCACTGCATAGCTGCTCTTCCGGATTCTGTCGTGCACATACAGGTGTCCTCCAAATCTTTTGGGGATTCTGGGGAAATTGCTATTCCTAACACATCTCTGTAGAATTATAGGCTAGGGAAATTTGCTAAGGTTAAATGATGCACATTATTTTGGATGGGAGTAAAGGAAGCATCTTCTTTCCAATATGTAGGTTACAAACTTATCATAAATATTCCCTTGGCACAGAAGGTTGAACTGGTTATTGTCAATTTTCATTTTTGGTATTGCACTTTCTTATTGCCAATTTGAGCTTCGTTCCATGACATTTGATATTATTTCTTGTTTAGTAACTAATGTTATAGTTTTATTAACTCCAACTCGTTTGTTTTTCTAATGTTTGCAGGGATGCTATATTTTTTAAAAGAAAGAGTATGTGAAATTAAGAGATTTTTACCCCCAAAATAAAACAGTCAATAATTTAACTTTATTTCTCTAACAGATAATCAGCTGGCTGAAGGCTAATGGACTTGAACATCAAAAGTTTATGCATGTATACTCCTTCAATTAAAAATAAACTAATATATTGGCACATGATATGCTCCTAATTATAGTTATGATTTTAAATTATGATCGTAATTAAAACAACCACAATACTTAAATTATATTTCTCTGGTAATAGAAAACAATGGCTAAAAATATGCACCTGAACATGGAAGATGTCTAAGAAATATGAAAATTTATTTTTCACATTTTTGAACTGCCCATCTTTCTCCAAGAGGAATTCTGGACAGTATACAATAAAATGTTAAAATATAAACACAGTGTATAAGAATGAACTCCATGTGGCATTAAGAAGGGCAACTGGAATCCAGCATCCAGCCAGTAAATGCTCAGCTCCATCCAGTCACCCTGACTCTACCCTAAATTAAGGGATTACAGGGTGGTAAAAAGGAAGAGAGTATATAAGAATTAAAAAATTAGAATTTAAAAGGAGGCAAGGATGATTAAACCCTATTAAAAATTAGTGAAAATGGCAAAGTAAGGACTCTTAGGGCACCAACCAATCCCATGGTTGCGTGCCCCTCTGGTTTTACCATGTGAGGCCGCAGACACATTTTATAATTCCTTTTCGGAATGGGGGTGGGGGCTGCCTCACGTTCGGGGAAAGAGTATTCTGCAGTGTTCTCTCATTCTAGATCCCACCAGTTGGAATTCTTTAACTGAAGGTGTCAACAATATACCTTTCCTGCCTAACCAGGTGGGATGGGCCAATGTGATGGGCCAAAGATATGAGCCAGCAGTATGCAGCAGCGCCAAAAAAGACAACACAGTTCTAGGCTGCATAAATAGAGGGATAGAATCAAGATCACGTGAAGTGTTCATACCACTTTATAAGGCCTTGGTAAGGCAACACTTGGAATACTGCATCCAGTTTTGGTCACCACAATGTAAAAAAGGTGTTGAGACTCCAGAAAGAGTGCAAAGAAGAGCAACAAAGCTGATTAAGGGACTGGAGGATAAAACATATGAAGAACGGTTACAGGAACTGCATATGTCTAGTTTAATGAAAAGAACGTCCCGGGGTGACATGATAGCAATGTTCCAATATCTCAGGGGTTGCCACAAAGAAGAGGGAGTCAAGCTATTCTCTAAAGTACCTGAGGGTAGGATAAGAAGCAATGGGTGGAAACTAATCAAGGAGAAAAGCAACTTAGAACTAAGGAGAAATTTCTTGACAGAACAATTAATCAATGGAACAACTTGCCTCCAGAAGTTGTGAATGCTCCAACACTGGATGTTTTTAAGAAGTTGTTGAATATCCATTTGTCTGAAGTGGTGTAGAGTTTCCTGCCTGAGCAGGGGGTTGGACTAGAAGACCTCCAAGGTCCCTTCCACCTCTGCTATTCTATTCTAAAGATGGTTCTGTAGGTAGCCTAGCCCCATTCATGTATGGCTTTATAGACCACAGCCAACACCTTGAATTGGACCCATAAACAAAATGTTACCCAGTTCCATTTTGTGGGCAAAGGTGTTACATGAGCTGTTCTTTTGGCACCCAATATGACTCTCACAGCTGCAGTCTGCACCATCTGAAACTTCCAGATACTTTTCAAGAGTGGCCCCATATGTAGCACATTGCAATAGGCCAGACAAAATGTGACCAGGGTACAAATGACCAAACAGAGAGCATGACTATCCAGGAAAGTGCATAACTGGCACAGAACATGAAGTTGAGCAAATGCCATCCTAGCCATGGCTATCGCCTGCTTTTCAAGCAGGAGCCATGAGTCCAAGAGGACCCTCAGGTTACACAACATGTATAT
Source organism: Thamnophis sirtalis (assembly GCF_051295495.1). NCBI lineage: Eukaryota > Metazoa > Chordata > Lepidosauria > Squamata > Natricidae > Thamnophis > Thamnophis sirtalis. Next base: position 25,951,397 of record NW_028261387.1, read on the forward strand.
CTAGAGTAGTGCAATCCCATCCAAGACCAGATAAACTTCTGGATGCAGAGGGGCACCCACTCACAGCCATTCTGTCAGTTGGGTTCAGTTGTCAAAGACAGATACATAACACATCTACCCAGAAGTAAAAGAATTCTGGAAAATGGAGACCTTCAGACATGACTCAGGCCATAAAAATGCTTCTACACATTTAAAAAGCCCTTTATCACAATCTCCCATAACAACATTTTAGTATTTTCTTCATTGCTTTACATCCCACTATTGCAAGGCTAATTATGATTTAAATTATATCAATTATTCCTTCATATCCAAGCCGGATATGTTCCAAATATGGACACAACTAGATTACAGTGTGCAGAAAAATCAAAAGAATAAGATAATTATGTTTTAAGGGGTAATGGTATTCACTCCCACTCAGTTTTTATCACTACACAAAAGCACCAGTGTGGCCTATTCTAGGCAGCTGTGCTGAATAATAAAGATTTGAAGTCCTTTGTAGGCAGGAAGAAAAAATAAGTCTTTGTCTACTTTACTTGGGATATTCTACCAAACACCCATCTGTAACTGTAAAGACCTTTGGAGTTGCAACAGGCTAAGGAAAGTTTGCGCAGATAAACAGAGTTATTCTAAATTTTGTGCCTACTGAAGAGTGTGTCACAAAGTGCTTTTGCGTTGCTTTTGAAAATATATATGCAAATTGTCTCTCCATTAAATAGGCCTGTTATACTTTTGAGGCTTTGTCAAGTCATATGAAAATGAGAATTGCAAATCATAAGGACATTCATCACCATTCTCCAAACAAATACAACATTGGGGGAAGAACTTTATCAATTTATTCACATCCTCTGTCTCCATTCTATTTTTGACTCTTTACTGTCTGAATAGTTATTATTTGTGTTTAATCTTTCTTTTAATGATAAGATCTTGCAGTAATTTGCACCCTATATGTAAAAAGCAGAACGCACAATCTACAACTTCTTCCAGGAATTCATGGCAAATGGAAAATAATCAGAGCAAAAGTATTTTTCAGAGTGTCTTGAGCACTGCCAGCCAAACATAAAGGGAAACAGTGAATTTGGAACTGATTATACTTCCATATATTTTGAGGATATTTTAAAAAATAGATGGACTTGACCATGGCTAGGGCTCTGGAATTTTTTTTGGGATGTAAGTTACCTTCTTGGACGGATGTTCATATAAATGGAAAAAATGCAATTCTGAATTACTTTTGCTTATCACTATTTGTTGTAGGATTTTTTTCCTAGTTTCTTTTGTTGGGTTTATCCACCTACATCCAAAAGGTGGAATCAATTATATGTTTCCATAAGTGGAAGTCATTTCTTTCAATGGAATAACTAAAAAGGATTCCATTTCTCCCTATGTCTTTCATGTTCTCCACTAAAACAGATTTTGAGTACATGTGGAAAACAGTGGAAGAAAGAAAGAAAGAAAGAGAAAGAGAGAGAGAGAATTTCTATTGTGCTGACAGATTTAAATCCTACCTGACATTTTTAATTATGCACTATAAAGTACTGAATGATGTTTCATTACTAAATGGATCTAGAGTTCTGTTGCATAAGGACAAAGTGCACTTTTTATCATGTCCATTTATTCTCAAAGTGAAACAGGTGTTATTCTAAGACTCATCTAGAAACATTTAACTATAAAGTTATAATTTGGCAAAAGAACCAGTCTGGCATTTTGATTACTGCACTTCATAAGCTAGATCCATGAATTGGACCAGTTTTACTCATTTAAATAGATACAATGGCTACTGGTAATTTACTTTTATTAGGAAAGTAAATTTCAAATATGTGATGTCATGTAACAAATTAGGCGTCCGATACAAGTCATAAGCATGAAGCCATTGGAAGCTCAAATATTTTCTTTATAGACAAATTTCAGAGCCAAGTTTGAAAAACTACCTTTATTGGACTCAATATAGAATATCGACAATGAAGCTTCCTGAATATAGGTTTTTTTCTCCAGAATCAATCCCATTCTGACCTGCAGAGGAGTTTTCTGTATCCCTAAAGCCTGACTGTCAATATTCCAGCTTTTAACCAATAAAAGGTATTATTTGAAACTTGACTCCACATTTTGCCTCACCAATAATAAAGGCAAGTAATTAAAAATATTGAGTGTAGTCAACAAGACACTTACTGCATCATGAAGCACTACAAGCCACCTTCTTTCCAAGTGATCTATTATATTGCTCCCTAAAACATACAATGGATAAAAACAAAAAAAGAAATATAAACTGTAGAAAGAAGGGGGAAAAGCAATTTCCAAAGATCTGTTAAAGCATGAGATGCCATCCAAGACCCTCTCCATTCTGTTCCTTGACATTTGCAATAATGCAGGATGACAGTCCCAGCAAGAATATTACTCAGAGGTGGCTACTGCTGAATTCTTAACCAATCTGGAGTGTTGACCTGAGAAATCTCGGTTTCTGTCTGACTATTGCAAAGGTAACAGGAAAATAAGATGCATTGCATTTTTTTGGGGGGTGGTATTATGTTCAAAGGAGGGCTATCATATCTGAGCTGCAAACATTGGGATAGCTGCTAGGTGGCAGGAAATAGCTAAAGTTTAAAATGTCTTTTTTCTGCCCTGTAGTGGTTGCCTGGTTTTTTTGCAGTTCAAAAATAGTATCTAGACCTAACTAATGGGCATTGTTGGGGAGCAGGGGAAGCCCTTATGCAACAGAACGGATCATTCCTCATATAAGAGACTCCTTTGTGCTGCTGTATGGAACCTCTTTTCTTTTACAATGTATTTTCAGACACACATAACCACGCATACAATATTGATACAATTGAATTAGTAGCAGGATCCAATCTGGGACAGAGGTTTTGTCTTCTGAGATTTCGGACTTGTGCTTGGAAGACTGATCCTGGTGACAAACTCAGTAGAGGTGGGTTTCAAATTCCAGCACTACCGTTTCGCTCGTGCTCCTGTGCGCAGAAGCATCCGAGCAGGTGGGCAGAGCCTCCCACCAGTACCACTACCGGTTTGACCAATCCAGGCTGATCTGGGAACAACCCACCTCTGCAACCCAGATTGGATCTTGCAAAATTATTCCTCTCTTAAACACATACATTTGCCTTTATTCATGAACTAGAAGCATTAAAGCTTTGCTAGCATGTATGGCCACTGCAAAAGCAATGTGCTGTCAAACCACAACCTCCACTCTTTTATGACAGGACACCCACATATGAAAGGGCAGAGCTTGTGTCACAAGACAATACTCCCATAGACTGATCAGATCGCACAGACTAGGCCTCCTCCGGATCCCATCTGCCAGCCAATGTCGGCTGGCGACTCCCCGGGGGAGAGCCTTCTGGAACGAGCTCCCCGTGGAGATCCGGACCCTTACTACTCTCCCAGCCTTCCGCAAAGCCACTAAGATCTGGCTGCTCCGGCAGGCTGGGGTGCTGTTGAAATAGCCAACCCCACTGTAACTATGAATGTTGTGTATTTTAAATTGTTGTTTGTCTATTTGTATATTTATCCCCTTCCTTTGTTTATTGTAAGCCGCCCGGAGTCCTTCGGGAGTGGGCGGCATACAAGACCAATAAAATAGAAATACAAATACTGTTTTTAACATTTTGATGAAAATATTGGTTACTTTAGAGCTGACAGATACTATAGATGTTTCTGATAGTAGGTCTAAACTTGATTTTTAAAGAAGTATGGGGTGGGTGGGTCCAAGAATACCAATTTTCAGTCTTTCCAGTGTGGTATTGTGATACCATAACTATTTGGCTGTATCTTTTGTGATCAGCCAGAGATGTGAAACTTTCTCCTTTTTTAAATAACTAGAATAGGAATTGCTGGTTTAGTTCTTTAATTCAGTAATTTCACATAGATTCTTTTTGGTAAAATGTGGAGTCCCTAAAGGAGTCGATACAATCAGTTTTGAATTAAAAAAAAAATTCTTGATTCAGGTCTATATTTGATTTCTACAGGTCCTGTGAATTCAGTGTTTATGATTTATTGGTACGGTTTGCTTGATATTGGTGGTTTATTATTATTTTTTAAAACTACAATTTTCCTATAAGTTCTTATGGATTGCATTTATTTTATATTATTTGATGTCTATATCTTGTGCTAGTGTGATTTTTAGGATGTAAATTTGTCTCTGACTCAAAAATTTATTTGAAATAGAATATTCCCATCCACTATAAATATTTGTTTTCTAGTTTTGCTTTTGAATTTTCTCCATTCTTTAATATTCACATGAATTAACTCTTCAATTTCATCTCACACTCTAAAGAGCCTAATTTCCCTGCATTTCCAAACTATTTCCTGTCTTAATCTGACATTGTGCTTAAACAAGGGTGCCTTCTTTCTACTACTTTCTACTACAATTTAGTAGGTGCAAATTACAATATTTCACTTCTTGCCCAAACGTGCTGTAAGATGCACTTCAGAAGATAGGCTCAAGATACAGAAGGATCTTGACAGACTTGAACATTGGGCGTGATCTAACAAAATGAAATTCAATGGTGAAAAAAGTAAGGTTCTACATTTAGGCAAGAAAAACAAAATGCACTGGTACAGTATATGTGCTGCCTTTCTCAATAATAGTAACTGTGAGAGGGATCTTGGAGTCTTAGTGGACAACCATTTAAATATGAGCCAGCAGTGTGCAGCAGCTGCCAAAAAAGCCAATACAGCTCTAGGCTGCATAAACAGAGGGATAGAATCAAGATCACGTGAAGTGTTAATACCAATTTATAATGCCTTGGTAAGGCCACACTTGGAATACTGCTTCCTGTTTTGGTTACCACGATGTAAAAAAGATGCGGAGACTAGAAAGAGTGCAGAGAAAAGCAACAAAGATGATTAGGGGACTGGAAGCTAAAACATATCAAGAACGGTTGCAAGAACTGGGTATGTCTAGTTTAATGGAAAGAAGGACGAGGGGAGACATGATAGCAGTGTTCCAATATCTCAGGGGTTGCCACAAAGAAGAGAGAGTCAAACTCTTCTCCAAAGCACCTGAGGGTAGAACAAGAAGCAATGGGTGGAAACTAATCAAGGAGAAAAGCAACTTAGAACTAATGAGAAATTTCTTGACAGTTAGAACAATTAATCAATGGAACAACTTGCCTCCAGAAGTTGTGAATGCTCCAATACTGGAAGTTTTTAAGAAGATGTCTGGGGTGGTTAGGGTTTCCTGCTAGGCAGGAGGTTGGACTAGAAGATCTCCAAGGTCCCTTCCAACTGTTTTATTCTATTCTATCTGAATAAAAGCAATACAATTTAAATCAAGAAAAATAAAATAAAATTAGTATAGGTAAAATCGAAATAAAGGCAACTAACAATGAAAAGCATGGCAAAAGAGTTGTTTGTTTCCTGGGGGGGGGGAGCGTTTTCTTAAATACTAAGCAACATGTGAAAACACTTTCTTAGAGATTTAATTTTATAGCCTCGAAGACACACAGGAGAAAGCTTCCTTGGTATGTCCAAGAAAAGGTGTTTTTTTTTTTAGGGATCCTTGGTAGTCTCTGAGCTTGGTTGTTTTCTTGCAGACATTTCATTACCAAACTAGGTAACATTATCAGTCCTAGTGAGAAAACAACCAAGCTCAGAGAGCGCCAAGGGCCCTTCATTTTAACCCTGAGCTACAAATATTCTCCTTTAAAAGCTTTTAATAGAGATGGAGGTCTTAAAAATGGCATCTGTTCAACATAAATGAGAAGATTCATAGTAGGAATGGCATTACTGTCAGACCATGAGGGCCTAACAGATGAAAGCATTTAAAGTCAAAGTAGCATGTGTTGGATGTTAGAGGAAGCCTTGGTTTTGATTTCAATGATGCTTCTCATGGACATTTTAATTAGTTGCATGTTTTTATTGGATTGCTGTAAATTCCTGTAAGTCTTTATTTTGGTGGCCTACAACTAGAATGAATGAGTGGAGGAATGGACACATACGTACATAAATCATCAATGTGTCCCCTTCTTTGGACAAGTTGGCAATCCCAAGGGCACAGCCTTTCAGTCCTGGAGACTTTTGAGTATAATTCTTTCCGCAGAGAAAATTATTCAACTCCGGCTTAATTTTAGAAAGTTGACAATGACTCTTTATTTCAACGGATGCTCACAGACAGTTGCTTCACAAAGTTGCCATTATCGCGTGGTAAGTTTTTAAAAGCACAGCTGCGTGTTTTTTATCCATTGCCTGGATACAAAAGGGTCCCAAAAATGAAATTAGCGGTTGTGAGACCATAAAAATGGATCTAGATTTTCCTCCCACTGACTGCTCCTCTCCTTTTCCTCCCCAAACTCCCTGACTAAGATCTGGCCTTTTGCAGACTGTATCCTCAGTACCGATCCCTGCAAAGAAATGTAATCTTGCCCAGATCCATACAATATGGATCCCTTGTAGGTTACCACATAAGCATTGTGTTTCATTCATAGCACAGTTTCATTCATGTCGCAGTTGAAGCCTGTTATGAGAAAGCTCACTACTACAAGGAGCAGTGCTAACAGTTGGAAAAAGTTGTAAACAATCCCAAATTTCTTAATGCAAGAAAACATTCTCTTTACGATCTTTATATCATTGTTTCTCTTCTGATGATCCATTTTTTTAAAATTCTCACACCCATTTGTCACTTTCCCTTTTAAGCTATTAATATTCTGTACTGCTGAGCTACTACTGGAACATTTCTAGGAAATCCTCTTTGTATTTTTTTTAAAAAAACAAACTACTCTGTACTATGTAAACTGCTGGATTACCCCAAGTCTCCTGATAATTTGCCTTTGGGCAAGGATGGGGAGCTTTTACCTTAGATGCAGAATGTCTGGGAGTCATAGAAGGGGACGTTCAAAGGATCTAAAAGGCATTCAATTTTAGAATGGACATTGTACAAAGACAGTGGGAATTGGGCAACTTTAATAAACAAACAAAACAACAAATAATGAAATACATCTAAGTGGGGTAAGGATAGGGGTGCAGTGGCTCAGTGGTTAAGACGCTGAGCTTGTCGATCAGAAAGGTCAGCAGTTTGGCGGTTCAAATCCCTAGCACCGCATAATGGAATGAGCTCCCATTACTTGTCCCAGCTTCTACCAACCTAGCAGTTCGAAAGCATGTAAAAATGCAAGTAGAAAAATAGGAACCACCTTTGGTGGGAAGGCAACAGTTTTCAGTGCACTCTTGAGGTTTAGTCATGTCGGCCACATGACCACAGAGACGTCTTCTGGCTTTTTGGCTTGAAATGGAGATGAGCACTGCATCCTAGAGTTGGGACAACTAGCACATACTGTATGTGCAAGAGGAACCTTTACTTTTACTGTAAGCATACATAGCAAGCAACTTTTCCTGTTTCTAATCAAGCTATCAACTTAATGACCAACCAGATCACTTTTGTATCTTAATTTTTTTTATATCAGTGATGGACAGGGCTTCTGAGCAATCCTTCACATTAAAAAACAAAAACATCCCAGCCCCTCATGGGCATTTTAAAGTATCACAGAGAAAGGACAACAGGGGAATAGAAGACCCTTTGTCTCCTTTGGGAAATCTTCATCTTCAAGCACAACTTAACCACCAAAATATTAGAATGGCACACAAAACGCCATTGTCTCTAAAACTAATTAGTGTTCTGCTGTCTAATGCCAAAGCCTACATGATGTCTTGACCTTTTTGCATTATTGTATCTAAGGTTGTGCCATAAAACAGAGGGAAGCGCAAAGTGCCTCCAGTGAGGCTCAGAGGTTTGCACTTTTAAGTAGTTCAAGTGAGGGGAACAATGTGGGCAGTGTATCAGCCTCCTTTAAAGATGCTCTTGATGAATTGTGGTTACAATGAAAATAATGCCACAACAAAGCTTCGTAGGGATCCCTCGTTGAAACTGCTCACTTTTTCAGATCCATCCCAATGTGAACATGTCGCATAACTTTTATCTCTTTTTAAAAATACTTTGAAAATTGTGGTCTTGTTACACAAGTTGGAATCTTATCCTAAAATTCACATTCATGTATGAACTCAGACGTTTTTTTCTTTTTGCTAAACGGATTCAGAGGCTGTGCTGAAGATCATAAAATGCCTAAAATAAAATAAGTAACGAAATAATGCATCTGGTTTGAAACACAGGTAGCAAATCTTGAGAGAAGAACAAATCTTCTAGCCAGCATGAGTAGATTAAAGAAATGCTGGTAATTTATGTCTTAGCCACGTTCAGCAGACAAAGAGATTCATTTATTTGTTTCAATTGATATGCCACCCATCTTGCCATCAAGCCACCCTGGGTGGCTTACAACGTCACAGAAACAGAGATGCAAATATTAAAACATTAGCATTAAAATAAGACATCCACATATTGTAAAAAATGAAAAAGATCTTTAGTAAGAATATGTTTTCTTAGAAACAAGCCAAATGCGCTAAATTTTTGCATCACTTCAGTGGTTGGGTGCAATTCTTATGCTGAGTCATGGTTGGTTGAGTTTGCTGACAAAGCCCTAAGTGGCTGGATTCACAGAAAGGCTACCTATACCCAAGGATAATAATTGAACTTCAATTTATGTTAAATCCCATTCTGAATGGCAAGCAGGAAGCTTAAAGCTGTCTATGGTTATTGTAATTTCTATACCAGTTATGGTGAACCTTTTTGTAAAGGCGTGCCAAAATTGTGTGCGTGCACGCTATCGTGCACGCGCACATGCCCACACCTACAATTCAATGCATCCTGCCCACCTGCACATGCACATGTGACCGTCCCCTGCCATACGGAGGGGGAAGCTTTCCTGAAGCCTGGGGAGGGCGAAAAACAGGCCCAATAGGCCAACCAGAAGTTCGAGAACGAACCATTTCCAGCTTCCGGAGGGCCTACAGGGGGCTGGGGAAAAATCAACAAAAATCAGCTGGCTAGTGTCATGTGCGCGCCAGAGCTGATGGCTCGCATGCCAGCAAATATGGCTCTGCCTGCCACCTGTGGCACACATGCCATAGGTTTGCCATCACGGTTCTATACAATGGTTCATTGCAGCTACAAACTTCCATGGACTCAAGTTCACCGCAATAGATACATTGACTGATTCTAATCCCCAAAAAAGTTATACAGTGCTATTTATGGTTTTTAAGACATACTAAGACACATGTTTATTCTTTACCAGTAGTTGCAGAACTGTAGATCATTTGCTCATGGTTTGTATGATTACAGACAGCTTTTCCTTGTTTCAGCATTTAGAGACATTGTAATCCCTGGCTTTGGAAGGTAAAACCTAGTGATAGTTTTATTGACTTGCTAATGCAAATCACAGCTTTCTCTAAGTCAGAATTAACCTCTCAGGTCAGAAAGGCTGAGACCGACCTCAGCAAGAAGATAATATTTGCAATTATGTAATTCAGCAGGATCAAAATTAAATATTTGCTAATTATGAAGAGTGGGCTAGTCATGTCCAACCCCACCTCCTTTTTCAGTGGTGTTGTCAGGGGAGTTAAGCCAGTCTTTTTTGCAGTTAGTTTTAAGATCATTAAATTATCCTCATTTGCAATATATTTGTAGAAGATTGCAGCCCATCTAAATTGACCCTGAAGGAAGACTTATTTCATTAATAATAGGCTGTCTTGTGCTAATGCATAAAGCTAGAAAAATATATCTATTAAATGTTTAATGTCCAAATGATGTTTCTGGCTTTTTTCTTAATTACAAAGCAAAATGAGCCTGAAGTACAGTATGTTTAACAAAAAAATAATCAATTTAATCAATCTTTAAAGAGAAAAAAAATAAGAGCTTTCAAATTATGAATATACTTGAGTTTCAGTTTTATTGCACTGGATAGAATTGTAATAAAAAGATGCCAAAATGTTTTTTTTTCTTAAATTAATATTCCATATGGACGTCTACTAATATTTTCCAATCTTCCATCATCCAAAATTCAGGAATATTATGCTTTAATACCTAGATAAGAACTTCCTATTAAATCTGGCATCTGATAGCCAAACACACAAATAGATAAACAAAACCACTCTCTGTGCCTCACTCTCCGTCCTTCAGTTTTGCTTTTGTAGAATGTTTTTAAAAATAAAATGGACTAAGGTTGAAAGCTGAAGAAGCTTCTTGGATGAGAAGTAAAACATCTTCAAAGAAAAAACCTCTTGAACCAGTTGCCTCTTGAAAAAGCACCTTTGGGACAACCATGACCTGGATGACTGAGAATCTCCGGAGACATTAAGGTTGAAAGTATAACTGCAAGCTTAACGTATAATGCTTCTTATCACCATGTATTTTTGATGCAAAATCATAAACAACACCCAATAGATGCTGCTTAATTTCAGTATTAATCAGTAAATTTGATCTGGAAGGGCTGAGTGTATTCCATGGAAGACAGATGGCCCATCTTTGCTCTAGTGCAAAATGTAGATGATCAGAACTCTACAAATCTTCATGCATGATGGTTGGGTATTGTTGTCTGTGGTCTTTGTGGAATGTTAACACACTCTATGGGAAATTGTATGGTACGTGGAAATTCATTGCCTTGATAATGAATCTTTCTTCTCTCCATGTAGATCATCATCTTTATCTCTACAGATTGAGATCTAGTGGATGGGAGACCACCAGGCAATGCCATCAATTCCAGTCTATCAGATTTAGAAAAGGTCTCAGAAGAAGCCAAAGGAAAACTACTTTGGTATTAGGCCAAAACAAGTCCAAGTTCATGAAGTCCCCAGGAATTGAATTCATCTTGAAGAATAGACTTTAAAATTACATGTTGATTGTAAGTCTGATTGAATAAAAAAAATGGAAATAGAGTTTAAGTCTTAACTTTTTTACTGCTTGCTTTTGAAAATCTCTCTGTTTCAGTAGGCTCTGTTCTACAATGATTAGTGGCCTGTTATCCCATTTTTTTCATAGCAAGAACAAAATGCAAGTATTATGAACAAATAGACAAACTCATAACTTTCTTTGCACAACTCTTTTCAATATCACTTTATTCATATATTTTAGATTTATTTCTTCTTCAGTTTGAGACATACTATATTATTGGATAACAGAAATATAACAAAACACCGGATTTGGAAGGGACCTTGGATGTCTTCTAGTTCAATCCCCTAATCAAGCAGAAGACTCTATACCAATTCAGACAAATAGTTATCCAATCTCTTCTTAAAAAACTCTAGAGATGGAGCAGCCACAACTTCTGGAGGCAAGTTGTTCCACTGATTAATTGTTCTAATTGCCAGGAAATTCCTCCTTCATTCTACATTGGTTCTCTCCTTGATTAGTTTCCATCCATTACTTTTTGTTCTGCCTTCAGGTATTTTGGAGAATAGGGTTGAACCCCCTCCCTTCTTTGTGGCAGCCCCTTAGATATTGGGACACTGCTGTCAATCCAACCTCCCCCCCCCCGTCCTTGATTTAATTAAATTAGACATACCAGTTTCTGATAACCATTCTTCATATGTTTTAATCTCCAGTCTCCTAATCATCTTTGCTGCTCTTCTCTGCACTCTTTCAAGAATCAGTCTCTCTCTCTCTCTTTCTCTCCACACACACACACACACACACACACACACACACACACACACGGAGGGAGGGAGGGGAGGGAGGGAGGGAGGGAGATAATATAGTGGTGACAGCATCAGTTCAACAACATGCAGGCTTATTAGCACTTTTGGATATTACACTCTCCTCTTACATTTTGATGTTTGTTTAAAGAAAAGAAATTATTTTATAATGTAACCTGGCTTCTATTTGAATGAGCTCTACTGAGAAAATAGGAATGGTATGATGGACATCCTTGTTTATGGAAGTCCTTGCAAGGTCAAGTTGAGTCCAGCTGAAACTGAGGGCATACAAAAAAAAAAGGCTTCTGCTAGCAAAAAATAATGTTACGCCCTACATACTAACAAATGCATTTCCAAAGGGATGCTAAAGAGAACTTAAAATACTTTTAATTCCCAAGGCTTGTCTTGTAATTGAATTATCCAATTTAGAAGTCAGGAAGAGAATGCTTGTGATAAGGTGGCATTGCTTAGCACTTTGAAAACTTTATGGGATGCAAAAATAAATAGTTGAATCACAACACAGAATACCCATTCATTTTCCATACACATTTCTGCAAAGGCTATGTTTCTGTGGCAAATATGAAGAAAAACATTCTAAAGTTTATCATTAATCTTCAGCAAGGGGTGGGGGTGGGGAACCCTTAACTGCTCTAAAAGGAAAGCCCACATATAGTTCACATCAAAAGAATATCAGGCATTCTTTTGTTTCAGTATATATTCTCATTAATTTGGACTTCTGGTATGCAAGTCTGTAAACAGTCTATTAAGCACATGAAGCTTATGACTTCACTCTTTTAGCAACATGTATTTGAAGCAACAGTTTTAAAATGCCTCCCATTTAACACAGCTTGTATTTCATTACAAATTACCAAATCTCAGCTGTTATGAGAGAATTGACAGCTGTATTTTCCTAGCATTAACTAACGCTATGGAAAAAAATATTGACAGTGTTTCCTGAGCTTCTGTCACAAGTTTGTTGGAAATATTGTCTCCCCTTCAATGAGCTGCACAATACGGATATTGCCAACTGTGGGCTACAAGCTGTTTCTTTACTGAAATTAAAAACACAAAACAACATAGCGGGGCAGGTATGGTGGAAAATGATACACCAGATTGGATTACTGCCAACAAAACAAACTCAGTGCTTTTCAGGAAACCCATAACTTGAGTCCTGTCAAAATATATATATAGTGCTTACCATCATTTTTCTTTGTGCATCAAGTCTGTTTTACTGGATGTGTAAAGGCAAGAACTAACTACTAAGCATTTTTTTTTTGCTAAAGGAGAGGATAAAAATGCTTCAAATAAATAACATTTGTTTTTCATGCCGTGGAGTCTCTGTTCTCTTCTTATGACAAAAAAATCTGAAACCTCTAAAAAGTGAGCGAATGAATAAGAATTATGGGAAAATACGATGGGGAAGATGGAGGAGAATATACAACTTGGAAAGGATCAAGTAGACATGGGAGCATATCAAGGGGCAGAGAGATCTGTAGGATCCAATACTGGTATCAAAATGATGGAAGCAACATTGAGCCGTAAGTTCTGTCCGTGTTATGTGTGAAATCATTTTGAACATACCCCAAGCTTTTACAGAAGGAAGCAGAGGAAGACAGAAGTATAGAAGCAGCAGCAGAAGGAACATATCAGTCTTATAGGTAGATCAGGCAAGAAACATAACCATATGAGCTACATTAATGTAATCATGCAAGTCTGAAAGTACAATTCTGCCACTGTATCCTTTACAGCCTGAGAAACTAGGGAGGGTCTCTTCTGAAATTCTTGTCCTGTCCACTAGCCAGTTGTGACTATGTGTTGTGGCCTGTAAGTGGCCAGCGGACCTGGCAGCAGATCTGGATGGTGAGGAGGTTGGGGAAGAACATGGGCCAGTCCTGGAGTCTGGGGAAGGCTCTGATGAGGGCTCTATGTCAGAGGCAGAGAGGGGGCCAGAGCTGTATGCCAGTTATCAGCTACCTTCAGAGTCAGACATCAGTGAGGCAGATGAACAGCTGGAGCCTATTCCCAGTGTGCACATGCACAGAGTTGCCAGATGAAGGGAACAGCTAAAGAACAGGGGTTGACTTGGGAGTAAGGCTACAGGTGGATGATGAATGGCCCCTCCCAGAGGAAATAAAAGAGGAGCGAAAAGTGAGTGGCGTTTGCAGGAGACAATTAGTTCACCTTGAAAGACTTTGCTGGATGTTAATGAGCAAAATTCACAGTAAATTAATAAAAGGGTTTTTTTTTGTCAGGACAAGGAATTTTCTTCATGCTCTTGGGAAGCCTAGGTTAGAACACTATGTTGTCTCTTTTCTAATCGTTCCCTAGGCAGCATTTCTTGGCCCATCCTCTCAAAGTCATTTCCATATACTCGTGATGGCAAACCTATGGCACGTGTGCCAGAGGTGGCATGCAGAGACATCTCTGCAGGCACACGCGCCATTGCCAGCTGCTCTTCTGGTTTCAGGTGCGCACATGCGGGCCAGCCAGCTGGTCTTTGTGGGTGCCGGAATGCCAGAAAATGGCCCAAAAACCGGCCCAAAACCAACCTGGTGTTTGGGTTTCCGGTGCTCCGGCGCATGCACACTTGTTCCAGTTTGGGCACTTGGTGCCGAAAAGGTTTGCTATCACTGCCATATACCATTATATATCAAGAGAAGGCCATCAAGAATCTTATTTCAAAATGAGCAGCAGATGAGAGTAGAGAAATTATGATATCATGGGAATGAAGGGATATTGTGGGACAGACAGGCAAGTCCACCATACCACATCTGACCCAGGAGCTCATTTTAGCATTCCTACTATACAAAGAGACCTAGTTGGGCGCCTTAGAGCAATGTTTCTCAACCTCAGCCACTTTAAGATGTGTAGACTTTCAACTCTCAGCATTTCCATCCAGCCAAAATTTAAGTGAAACCATCCATAAGAGATGACTATTTAGCCTCTAATGAATATTACCATTGAAGGAGCCCACTATCTCTCTGGAGACTTAGCCCCGTTATTGAACTTCCTTGTTAGGACTGGACTTGGTTTTGTTGGGACATCCCCAGTTTTCTGAAGGCCTTCTTGATGCCAGACACCTCTTCCAAAAAAATCACAAAAATGTCCTGTTTTTGGGGAGCTTGTCTTGTCTAACTGACTAACAATACCAGAGTGGGCAACAGAAGTCTCTTCTTCTGCAAGCAGCAGAACTTGCAAGACCAACAGTAAGTTTGTATGGACTGCCAGGTGATAAATAGCTTCTGCATTTGCTGCTCATCATATCTGTGCAAGGACTTGGAGAGGAGTAAGCAGGGATGTCATAGGCAGCCATAATAGTTATAAGAAATGGTATTAGTTAATCAGTTCCTGGGTTTTGTTTTGTTGTGGGTACCACCTGATGAAATGGGAGATAAAAGACTGGATCTAATTCACAATTAAAAGAGGTAGCAGCTAGAGCCACATTATGTTATGTGCTGTGACATACTAACACAGCTTTTGGTCAATGGACTGCAGTTCTGTTTAAATTAGAAAAATGGTACACTGAAAAGTTTGACTGGGCTTGTATAGAAAAAAACCAATACTCTGGAAGTAAATTTTGAACCTTTGGCCCTGGATGTGCTGAAAAGAGACTCTGTGTCAATTGACACTTCTAACAGAAAAGATGTTAAACTGAGACTGTGAGCCAGCAAAGGTAACCTTTCTTAAGTTTATCTCTCTGTCAGTTGAAACCTCTGCCGTCCTGTTTGGAGAAATATGGAAGGACTCTTGGAAAAATACAATTTACACGGGGGGAAAAAGTGATTGGATTTTTTGCTGACAGCACAAATCCTAACTTCAGTGGTAAACTAAGAGCAAGGAGGAGGAAAAAAGAACCATATTTTCTGAAAACTGAAAGAAGCAAAGCCTGAAAATTCTTTAGCTGGAGTGGGTTGCACAGTTCACCATTGTCTGCAATGCAGTGCAAAGTGTTGCTGGCAAGCCATAGCTTGTCACTGAATCCTTTAATATCCAAGTCTACACAACTGCCCATGTTAAACTGTTGGAAACACTTAGTTGAAGATATTTGTATTTATTAGTTTGTCAAACATGTACAAGATAGCAGGTATAAATATAAACATGGATATGAATGAAAGAAATGAAGACAAATAGATGGGGACAGTAGGACAGGGATGTTAGGCACACTGGTGTGCTTATGCATGCCCCCTTTATGGACTTCTTTGGAATGGGGTAAGGTCCACGGTAGACAGTTGAAGGTTGAAGCTGTGAGGGTTAGAAGATGCAACAATGGAGTCAGATAGAACATTCCAGGCATTGACCACTCTGTTCCTGAAGTCATATTTTCTGAAATTGAGTTTGGAGTGGTTTACCTTCAGTTTGTATTGATTGCTTGTCGGTGTATTATTGAGGTTGAAGCTCAAGTTGAAGAAGTTGTTGACAGGTAAGATCTTGTAGCAGACAATGTTGTGTACAGTGCTTAGATCATACTGCAGGTGGCGCAGTTCCAGATTGTCCAAGCCCAAAATTTCAAGTCTGGTGGCATAAGGAATTCTATTGTGAATAGGGGAGTGGAGTACTCCTCTAGTAAAGTACCTCTGGACCCGCTCAATTGTATTAATGTCTGATATACAGTGTGGATTCCAGGCAGATATCTGTATTCGAGAATTGGTCTGGCAAGGCTTTGGTATGCCCTAGTTAGCAATACAATGTTACCGGAGAAGAAGCGTCGCAAAATTAATTAAAAAATCTTAATGCCTGTTTGTCAATACTGTTACAGTGGGCATGGAGGTGAGATCATTTGAGATTAGTACTCCTAGGTCCTTGACATAGTGAGGATTGTCTACGAGGTATGTTATAAGATATGTTGTGATTTCATTTGCTTCTCAACATGATTAAGATTCACCAGCTTTTTGTTGATATTGCAGTGGGCAGGGCAAGTCCTTTTCAACGTTTAAATTTCACTTTTCATAACAACTGGTCCCAGCAATGAGCAGCCCATTTTAATGAACTGCTGCCTTCGCTATTGACCAGACTAAACCTGATCCCTCTCTGGAAAGAGCATGAGCATCATCTGTGGTAACTGCAAAACGGTTATATCAGAGCAAAGCAGTTCATTTGAAGAACTAACACAAGCAAAGAAACATTGTGGTAGAAGAATGAAATTGGGGGTGTGGGAGGAAAGCAGCAAATGTCTGACAGCATAAACTTTTACCCATGTTTGAAATATGGACATTACTTTCACAATCATTTACTTTCTAGTTCAATTTGCCATGTGTCTGCCTGATATAAATATATCTGTAGAAGACATTTTCTGAGTATGAATAATATCTGCACAGAGAAGAGGAACCAAGTAGATTTGGCAATCCTAAATTCATTGCTTATCTTGAGGGTCGGCTGCAAACTCAGCTGCTATTCTGTAGTTCTGTAGATGCTCTTAAAAAACAAAAGTATCCTTACAAGATATTTTTAGAAATAAGTACTTGCTGGGGGAATATCTACAGCAGGGCTCTCAAACTCCTGGCTTGCAGGCTGGATGCGTCACACACTGGCCACGCCCATGCCTGGTTCAGCAAATAGCAGTGGACTTATATACCGCTTCATAGGCCTTTCAGGCCTCTCTAAGCGGTTTACAGAGAGTCAGCATATTGCCCCCAACAACAATCTGGGTCCTCATTTTACCCACCTCGGAAGGATGGAAGGCTGAGTCAACCCTGAGCCGGTGAGATTTGAACCGCTGACCTGCTGATCTAGCAGTAGCCTGCAGTGCTGCATTTTAACCACTGCGCCACCTTGGCTCTTAGTAGTTCAGATACATCACATAATACCGCCGTGATGTTGTGAGTTTGACACCCCTGATCTAGAGCAATAGTTCCTGATCTTTAATGGTATTGTTTTGGGAGATAATAAATACTGTTAAATGCGTAAAATCTGATCAAGTCAAGTTGTGTTGGTTTTTTTGTTTTTGTCTTCATATAGTCTTTTTTGTAGCTTTTGTCTAATTCACAAATTAAATACAAATTGTCTTCAGCTTACAACCACAATTGAGCCAAAATTTCCATTGTTAAGCACGACAGATGTTAAGTGACTTGTGCCCCATTGTATGACTTTTCCCTCACAGTTGTTAGGCAAATCACTGCAGTTGTTGTGCCATCATTAAACGAATCTGGCTTCCTCCATTGACTTTGCTTGTCAGAAACCAACTGAGAAGGTTACATATGGTGATCACATGACCCTGGGAACTGGAACCATCGTAAATACATACCAATTGGCAAGCACTCGAATTTTGACCATGTGATCATGGGAAGGCTGCAATGGCTATAAGTGCAAAAAAATAGTCATACATCACTTTTTTTTCAGTCCCTTTGTGACTCAAAGGTTGTAAGTTGAGGACTATCTGTATATACATTTACATTAATGCATCCCGGTTTAACTTTGAAAAATCTGGTCATCCTATGTCAGTAAGTTTATTCTACAACAGCTATCTACATCCCGTCCTTTCAATCAGGAGATTCATTGCTGTTGCTCTTGTTTTCAATTCTGCAAAGTGTATGGCTTAGTTTTTAAATTCTATTTTAGTGTCTTGTCAGGGAAGTGAAGTTATGGATAAAATAAGGCCTTTTAATTTGGGGGGCTAGAGTCTCAGAGTGGGATGCTAAACATGGCTGAGTGGTGGTGACCCCCATTTGATTAGTAGGGTTCCCCTCCCCAGTGTCTTTAATGCCTCTAGTGGGGATTACATCTATACATATAATTTCTCTGTACCGTTGTCTTACTATGATATTTCTTTAATCATTAGACCCAACAGCAAAAGTAATCCTTATAAATGAAGAATCCAAGGCTAAAAGAGACAAAACTAGTTAATTCACTAGCACATTACAGTGAATTAATTATTGGCGTGCAATTTCTTATCCCAGGCAACTGTCCTGTGACACAACACACATATGGTATCCATTTCAGCAAATGCATTCTGCTGCTGACTAAATAGTAGTTGCACACTTGTAAGGGAGGTTGAATTGAACATCTTCAAGGATATTCCATGTCAACGAAACGGAACAAAAGCAAAATATTAAGCTCAAACCAGCTAGTTTTGAGACCAGATACTTGTTTGCAAACTAAAATGAAATATGTGTATGACAATTCTTTAGTTTACAATAATTTTGTAGACATTAACTAACCAGTTTAAGTCAAACCATGTAGTATGCATCCCAATTTATTGTAGGTTGCTTCAGCAGCCTTTGTGTGGAAGAGTATAAATGTAAGAATTAAAAACTTTCTAGTTGACTAGAATCCAATAAAATTCACAACATGTGATACTGGATTAAAGTGTTATTGGAATATATTATAGCAATTTAATTAAAATAGACGTTCTACATTTGGTTAATGCAAAACTGAAAAAGTCACTTTTAGTTGCCCCTCTAAGTGACTCTACATTATACAATTTTAAATTAATCTACCATTAAATTGTGCTGAATACATTTTTACGTGCAGCATACTTTAGTCTGGACATTGACTATTTTCGGGCACAAAGATAGCTTAGATTTAAAATAATTTTTAATCTGGAGAAAGGGAAATACTAGACTATATTATAAATATTGGAGTACAAGATTTTATACAGGCCGTATGCATTCAATAGATCTTTTCTTGCTTTAGGATTCAGGAAATTAGTAAATGAAAATTTCACAGAAATTATTCCTGGAATGTTAGACTTATTATTTTTATGTTTACTTCTTTACAATTTAGGGACTTTTCAAACAAATTTTATGCTGCAGCTATTTGGCAATGCTTTAATAAATCAGACACGTTACTATTTTATTAATGGTAAAAATCTAATTGCCTTCTTGCAGACTTATTTTTTCTTCTTTTTTTGCATCTGCTGCTCAACAAATGAGTCAACAAAAGAGAAATATGTTATAATACACTGTCAGTGAAATTAATCTTGATCAATTTTAAAGTTCATATTCTTATTTGATGACTTTCCAGAGGTTATACTAAAACTGAGATTGACTTTTAGCCCCTTTCGTGGTAAAATTTGTTTGAAAGCTTAAAAGATAAAGACACTTGCTTTTACTGTCCATTTAGTATATTGTACTGCCTTATAACTGAATATGCTAACTAATATTCTTACTACAACTGATTATATACAAACCAGCGGTGGGATTAAAAAAAAAGTTTTTTACTCCCTGTTCTGTGGGCATGGCTTTTCTTGGTGGGCATGGCAGGGGAAGGATACTGTAAAATCTCCATTCCCTTCCCACTCCAGTGGAAGGTTACTACCAAATCCCTATTCCCTCCCGATCAGCTGGGACTTGGAAGGCAGAGAATAAACGGGGGAGGAACTAGTCAGAGTTGGTATTTACCTGTTCTCCGAACTACTTAAAATTTCCACTACCAGTTGTCCAGAACTGGTCATAACCTGGTGAATACCCCCTCTGATACAAACTATAGCTCACTATCTAGTATTCTCTTAATGAATAAACTGTCACTACCTACTAAACTTTGAAAGCAGACTTTAGTAATTATGGATCCATTAAGATCACATGCTCTTAATGAGTTTACATCCACACAAAGGGATTATATTTTTAATACAATAATATTAAAAGTAATATTAAAATAATACAAGTAATATTTAAAAAAAGTATTAAAAGCACACACTTCAGCTTTTGCAAATGACAGTGGTCTATTTGCTAAGAAGCATTAATATTTACTACCATACCTCTTGGCTTCTTAACTCTTTAAAAAAAAACTTTGGAGTCTCCCTATAATTGTCTGGATAGCATTTTCACAAGGAGGGCCTTTCTTCTTATAAATATTTTATACTCCAAAATTAGATACTATAGACCAGCCTTCCCTGATGTCTTCTGTTACAGCCTCAGGTTCTGCAGGTGAGAACTAGTGAGAGTTCATGGTTAAAAAAATAAATATATTTTTAAAGTTCATGTACCATGTAGTATTAGCACTCACAGATGTGGGGAAGTTAATGTTTCATGCCTCACCTGTAGACCAAATCATTTTTTTTGTAAGGCTACCCTGAAAATCTTTTCAAGATTGAGAAAGGCTGGTATAAAAATTCCCGTGATGGTTGATGATCATACCTGAAGCCAGGTGCATCTTGTTTGTAAGAACTGATTCCTGCACATAGCGGTGATATATAATACAAGAGGTCGTGTGATGCTCTTTTGATCTGCTCCTCTCGTTGACATTGAATGATAGCTTAATAATAGCTTGCATAGACTCAAAGCTTTTGTGACAGATCTCACAAGGAATATATTGATTATAGAGCTTTTCTAAACAGGTATCACTGCTGTGCGAGAGTCATATTATTTATGAATATCATGGTAGTGCACACCATTTTTGAATGTCATATTCTGGAAGTGAAATAATCTTGCTTATATCATATGAGGTGAAAATTTATTCTCAAATTAATCTAACTAATGCATACATCTGGCAATGTCATCAAACATTTATAGGTTTTCTTAAAGTTAACATTAGTTTTTTATATTAGCTGGCAAGTAAACATGACTTTGGCCCTTGTTAAAATAAGTGAAATTAAGCATTCTACTAATAGTATTTTGCTTTTAAAAACATTTTACATAGCCTCTGTTCATCTCAAAAGCGACAGTTGATTAACTGAAAATCAGAGCTTGTTTATTTTAACTAATTGAGTGAAAAGAGTGATTTGGAGACAGAGTTTTTTTTCTAAAAGCAGATGCTTGGATTTTTAAAAAAAACAAATGGTAGTAGTAGTAGTTGTAGTAGTTGTAATAATAATTTCCTTACAAAATATTTGACAGGTATATGGCTTTAACTCAGGGGCATCAAATTCGCAGTGACATGTTCTCGTCACGTGACATGTCATGACTTTTCCTCCTTTGCTAAACCTGGGATGAGTGCAGTCACCGCGTAATGCATTCGACCTGCGGGCCACAAGTTTGACACCCCTGCTTTGACTGGTCAGAACCAAACAACTGTAATTTTGGTTTATAACTTTTTTGCTAAAAAAAGATAGATGATGGAAGAAGCAGAAATGATAATTGTTTTCCTTATGACAATGGCAAGATAGAAAAACCGTAAGTGCATTTCAACTCTTCTGCGGTTTGGAAATTTCCATCCGTTGGAATTTGGTGGTCTTTAAGCAGAATAGCTGCATGCAAGACTGTTGCTTACCTCAGTTAGATCCATATCTGGTTTCTTTGAAATCGTATTTTTTTTCTTTTATTGATAATGTCAAATAAACATTTATTTCAGGTGAAAAGCCTTGGGATGTGTTAGTGAAAACCGGGGCACTGCTTACTGCCCACTAAGTGGGTGGGGAAAGGGTGCTGTGACCCTCTTACCCTTCCCACCAGTCTCCCTAACAGCTTTGGCCTTCAGGTCAGCTCAATTTCCCCTCTCTGGAGTGGCCATTACTGTGCCGGGGCATGATAAATGCTTTTTTGTGAGGAGTTGTATTGCCGTCAGCAAGCGCTAGGGAGGTGGATACCCTGGGCCAGGCTGACAAAGCTAAGAGACAGATAGACTCACATGCCTGTGCACAAAACAGCTGTTACCTAGCAACAGGATGGTGATCACAGAGGGAAAAAAATGAAGAGACCTACAAACAAAAATGAAAAGGAGATAAAAAAGAGTAAAAGTCTGTAGGGCTCAAAGGTTAATGCTCCTCTGTCTAATAACTTAGTTTCAGAAAATTGCGTTTTAACCTTTCCAAAGCATTCAGGAGGGAGATTTCTCTGAAATTAAAGGAGATCTCATTGGTATCAAATTGGGGTGGTGGCCATTTAATTGAAGAATTTAGTTTTCTCTTGCCTTTCATTTTTGTGATTGGCTTTGCTTTTCCCCACTTATTTCTGTTTCCTTCTCAAAATGTATTTACTATGTGTTTATGAGTAAGTGTTCCATCCCAATGTGTGGGTCTGATTGTAAACTAGTATAAAAACCTGGGAAGGCATTTGAAAGCACAACCTACGCAGACATCACAATATTTAATGCTGTAGTCCTAAAATCAATTGGGAACGAAGAACAGGTTGGCTACACATTACATTTCCCATGAGAGTTCAGTCTCACTTTATGAAACTCTGGTGGCAATTTCAAAGCCTCCCTTAATGGCAGACAGAGAAAGCTGTGCAGGACGTAAAGTACACATAGAGAATTGTAAATATCTCTGGGTATTTTATCTGTGGTTTCCTTACTCTTTTGCTGCACAGTTTTCCTAAACAACATTCACAATATTTTCTCCAACTTCTTGGGTTTAATGTATGGAATCCTTTGAAATTCTTAAATCTTTCCATGGTCCATATAGTTTCCCCATAGTCTAAGAGAATAAGGAATTTCTTGGGCTGCATTTTAATGGCTGAATTAGCACTCCAACAAATTGCACCAAAGGCTAATCCTAATTCCTGATTTTAGAAGAGAAACTAGGAGGCTGCTGTGTAACTATCACCTATTTCCTAGCACCTGTTGCCAGAAACAGAATTTTACTGGTTCCACGCTTTGTACTTTTTTAAACCACTTGCTTATGATTTGTAAAAGCATTTTCAATGCATATTATAGCTTTTTTCAGCAAACGGTGTTCTGTTATCTTTGCAATACTTCCTTTTTCCTTTCTGGCTTCCATTTTTCTCTTTCATTCATTTTATCTATACTTGAGATTTTTCTTTTTCATTGTCCAAAACAGGACTTCCCTTTCTTTAATCAGTTCTTATCCACCTTCCTCCATTGTCTCCCTCCTCTTCTGTAGTTAGTTTCATATTCCAGACTTTTTCTCTTGTTTCATCTCTTAACTTCTCCTAAGAACTCCTGTTGCCATTTGGTGTCTGTCCATTTTGGACTGGTTACTCACGTAGTGTTAAGATGGCCTCATGTCCTAATTTACCTTCAAATAAAGAATAAGTAGGCAATTCCTAGT
Source organism: Thamnophis sirtalis (assembly GCF_051295495.1). NCBI lineage: Eukaryota > Metazoa > Chordata > Lepidosauria > Squamata > Natricidae > Thamnophis > Thamnophis sirtalis. Next base: position 25,974,801 of record NW_028261387.1, read on the forward strand.
TGCTACTTCAAGTTAGTTCTAGTTGCCTACTTCTGGTTGCCATATCAGTTATTTTTTCTTGAGTGAAGGAAAAAAAGTCTCATTCCTCTTTGCATCACTGTTCGATTTTCTAGTGATTTCTACTAAATAGTCTTCTTAAAAGGCCATTTGGTTAAACTGGGGAAATAATGATGCAGTGTTGACTTCCCATCTGTGAGAGTATGAATGAATGTGTGTAAATTAGAAGCCTCACAAAAGACCGTTGGCTTATCTGAACGGCCGTTCTCTGGGTGCTGCGAGGAGAGTCCAAACGTGGGTTAACACAGTCTATCTGCCCTAGGATTGAGTGAGTTTTTTCTCTTGGCCATGCCTCCCTTTGCCTCCATTCTGCAGTTTAAAAAACAAAATTCGCATCGAGCAGGAAGCCCGTTCAACAGTCATAGCCAGTCATCATCCTCGAGGCTGTAGGAACCCCGGGCGGGATTGGACTCTCCTCGCAGCGCCCAGAGAATGACCATTCAGGTAAGCCAACGGTCTTTCTCCAATGCGGTGCTTGGAGAGTCCAAGTGTGGGACATGCCTAAGCTATTGTGTCTCCGGGTGGGCAGAGACCTGAGTCTCCGGAGCCTCTGTGACCTTCTGTAGAATTCTCCTTCCAAAAGAGGTTTCAGCTGAGGCAAAGGTGTCAATTTTATAGTTCCTGATAAATGCAGTGGGAGAAGCCCACATGGCTGCTCTACAAATGTCGACAATTGACACTTGGGTCGCCCATGCCGCAGAAGTGGCGGCACTACTCGTCGAATGCGCAGTCACCTGGCTAGGAGCTGACTTGCCCTGATGTTCGTAGGCAAGTTTGATGCAGGCCCACAACCATCGCCCAACGGAGTGGATGGACGCCTTGCGACCAAGCAACCCTGGATGAAATGACACGAAGAAGGATTCGGACCGCCGAAACTCCTTGATTCTCTTAATGTAAATTTTGACCACACGTCTCACGTCCAATTTGTGCCAGTTACGTTCTTTAGGATTTGTCGGCTTGGGACAAAAATCGGGGAGGATCCCCTCCTGAGTCTGATGAAACATGGTGTTGACCTTTGGCACAAATGTGGGGTCAAGTCTCAAAATAGCCCTGTCAGCATGAATGATACATAGATCTGACCTGACGGAAAGAGCCGCCAATTCGGACACCTGTTGTGCGGATGTGATAGCCACGAGAAACGCCGTCTTGAGAGTCAGGTGATGAAGACTCACCTGTCGAAGCGGCTCGAAAGGCGCCCCCGTCAAGGCCCGAAGAACAAGCGGCAGGTCCCAGGACGGGTAACAGTGGACCACACAGGGACTGACGTTCGTCACGCCCTTCAGGAAGCTCTTGACGTGCGGGTGTTGACTCAAAGGATGGAAAGACCCCTTGATGAGGATTGTGGACAGTGCCGCGACCTGGCACTGGAGGGTGCTGGGGGCCAAACCCCTGTCCAAACCATCCTGCAGAAAGTCCAGCAATTGAGGAACCGAGGCAGACACATCCCCTATGTCCTTATTTCGGCATCCAGGTCGCCTCTGGTGGTCGAAGGCCTCCTAGACACCTGGATGGTATGAATAACTTAGTTTCTGCTTCCTCAGGAGCTCCCCCTCAAGTGCCAGACGGCTAGTTGCAGCCACTGGGGATCCAGGTGGCGAACCGCCCCCTGGCAGAGGGAGATGTCCTCCTGAGGAATCCTCCACGGCCTCTGCACTGAGAGACCCACTAGATCCGCATACCAGGACCTCCTGGGCCAATGGGGAGCAACCAGGAGGATCTCCGCACCCTCTGCCAGCAGCTTGGATACCACCTGCGGAATGAGGGGCAGAGGAGGGAATGTGTACAATAGTCCCGGGGGCCACTTGCACCTCAGTGCATCTGTCCCTTCCACCCACGGAGATCAGTATCGGGAGAAGAATCGTGGCAGATGTGTGTTGGCGTGTGTGGCAAAGAGATCTACTTGCGGTTTGCCAAACCTCCTCACAATCTGCTAGAACAGGTCTGGATGCAGCTGCCATTCGTAATAGTCAATCTGCTGTCGGCTCAGCCAATCTACCTCCCGATTGCTGGTCCCTGAGATGTGGTCTGCCTTGATGGAGGCCAGATGGCGTTCTGCCCACCTGCCCAGAGACTCCGCCTTCACCATATGTTTCCTGGAGTGAGTACCGCCCTGCCTGTTTATGTGGGCCTTTGTGGCCACATTGTCCGTCAGCAACAGTACGTGTTGGCCCTCAACCAAGTTTGAGAATCGTCTTAGGGTGAGGCAGGCGGCCCTCAACTCCAGCCAGTTTATGCTTTGGGAGGCCTCCCTCTGGGTCCACTGTCCTTGAGAGAGTTGGCCCTGACAGTGAGCCCCCCACCTGAGAAGACTGGCATCCGAGGTCATGGCAACCCTCTTGGGCTCCTTGAAGAGGCATCCCTTCTCGACCACCGCTGTCCTCCACCAGGCAAGGGACCGAATTACTTTGGGGGGTGTCACCCTTCTCAGAGAATTGCTGGTCTTGGCCCTCTGCATCGGCAGGAGAAACCATTGCAGCTCCCTCCTCGCATGGAGGCGCGCCCAGGGAACCACCTTCAGGTAGGAGATCATGATCCCGAGGAGCTGCGACAGCGTGACGATCGGCACTGATCTGGACCTCTGACACTGCCGCACTCTGCGTCTGAGGTTTTGCAGGCAGTCTGGAGAGAGAAAAACCTGACAAGTGAGAGAGTCTATGACCACGCCTAGATGTTGGATGCGCGTAGTCGGCTCCAGATGGCTTTCTCCAGGTTCACTGAGAAGCCGTGTTGCCGTAACGTGTGTATGGTGAGCTGGACGTCTCGCCTGGCTTGCTCCCGACTTTCAGAGTGGATGATGATGTAACATTCTAGACGAACCGGGTGGCTCCTGAGATGGGCCGCCACCACCGCCAGGATCTTTGTGAAGGTCCTGGGTGCAGATGAGAGACCAAATGGGAGGGTCCAGTACTGGTAGTGCCTCCGGTCGTAGAAGAACCTCAGGAACTGTCTGTGTGCAGCATGGATCGGCACGTGCAGGTAGGCCTCCTTCAGGTTTATTGAGGTGAGGAGATCTCCCCTCCTGACACAGTCTAGAATGGAGTGGAGGGACTGCATCTTGAAACTTTTGTAGGCCAGATGTTGATTTAGGCGTTTTAGATCCAAGATGGCCCTCCACCCCCCCGAGCTCTTGGGGACCAGGAAGAGTATGGAATAGAAGCCCTGCCCTTCCTGTTCCTGGGGCACTGGTTCTACGGCCCTGATCTGGAGAATGTGGGAAATCTCCGCCTGCATAAGGGACCTCTTTAGAGGGCTCTTGGGAGTCAGGCACCGAATAAACGTCCTTTGGGGGAAGGACAGAAACTCTAGCACCAAGCCCCTCCTGATCGTGTTGAGGACCCAAGAGTCCGTGGTGATCCCCTCCCACACGTCGGCGTATAGTTGTAGCTGACCTCCGATGGGAGGATCTCTGTGATGGTCACTTGCCCCTATGGAACTGGCAGGAATTGTTCCCACCACGGTACGACTTCCAAAAGGAGTGCTGTTGTTGCTGCCTTCCACGTGACCCAAAGGAACCCCTGTCCCCACCCTGGGAGTAGGGTCTATGATAGGCAGAGGAAGTGGACAGCTGGTTGGCATCCTGAGCACGAAAGGACTCCTTCCGAAAGGAACCAGAGCCCTTGCGCTCATTCTTCTTCAAGGTGGCTGGGAGAACCTTGCGTTTGTCCTTCGTTTCAATGACAAACTTGTCCAGGGCATCCCCAAAAAGCTGCTCCCCTTTAAACGGGGCGGAAGCCAGCTTCCATTTTGCCTTCATGTCGGCTTGCCAGTGGCGGAGCCACAGCAGCCAGCATGAGGTAACTTTGGATGCCGACGCCCTAGAGGCAAATTTAGCGGCATTCAATGAGGCATCCGCTGAGTATTCTATCGCTGTAATAATTTTACTGAGATCATGCTTCCACTGGGATCCCCCAGCGGGAGACTTAGCCCTCAGCTGTCTGAGCCAAAGGAGGGATGCCCGGGTGAAGAAAGAGGCCAAGTTGGATGCTCTGATAGCCCAGGCAGCCGCCTGGTGCGTCTTCTGGCATGTCTTCTCTGATCATTTATCTTCCGCCTTGAGGCCCTCTAGGAGGTCCGCCGGCAGGTTCAAGTTTGAGGTCAAGGAGACCACCGGAGCATCCACCTCGGGCAGTTTCAGCACATCCTCCACCTTACCTTCAATGGAATAAAGGGTTTTATCCCCTCCGCTAGGATTGGTCAATATACCAGGTTGGGCCACTGTTTCTAGATCACGTCCATAAACAGATCTGGGACTGGAATCAACTCCTGGGAAGGAGCGGTCTCTTTGAACAGACCCTCCTTGAGATCCTTCAAAGAAGAGGAAGCAGCAGTTGTACCTTTGGGAGCGGAACCTAGCTTGGTAGTCACTATGGCCTTATGCAAAACAGATTTAAATAAGATGGGCTTAAACAGGCCTGTAAAGGCTGGCTTGTCAGGGGGTAGGTCTTCATCCTCCGACAGCTCAAAGCTCTCAGCCTCCTCCTCTTCATCCCACACTGACTCCTCTGTGGCTACTGAGGTGCCAGGAGAGGCCGGAGCCTGATTCTGAGCAGGGCCAGAGGCCCGTTTAGATTTGGAGGCCCCGCATTTCCCTGCATCTCTGTGCTTAATGCCTTCTGCAATCCCTTGGGAGATGGCAATTGAGATGACCTCCCTCATCTCAGCTGACAAGGCCTGTCCCTTGTCTTCCCTGATTCGTGGTGTGGATAGACCAGGCTCACACCTGCATCTCCCCGAACTGGAACCTTCCTCTGCTGGAAGGAGGCCCTGGACTGGTCCCAGCTCCTCCCTGAGAGACGAACTAGGGGAGTCAGGGTAACCCCAGGAGGCATCAGGTGAGTTACCCCCAGATCTTCCCTCTATCAGGGATGGGGATCTGCTGCCCTGGGAGGAACGGGTGTCCCGCCCTTCCCCATGACAGGTGGGCGAGTCCAACTCTTGGTCCACAGGCCCGGGCAACCCTTGTGATTGAGGGGCCTTGGCTTCAATGGGACCCATATGCCGGGAGCCCGGGGAGGCCTTTTTATTGGTGCCCTTCCCTCCTTTACTTCACTTAGATGGAGGGCCTAGCCGCTGCACTTGGTGGAGAACCCTGCATGCTCCTCCTGTACCTCCCTGCCGTCCTCTGCCATGGTGTCACTGGGCAGCCTTGAAGAACGATGCAGCAGCTGGGCACCAGGCACTTAGCCAGCCGGCTGAAGCACGGCCGTAGACCAAGGGGAAGGAGAGGGCTGCCCGAGGGCCGGGTTCCCTCCTTCAGCTGCCCTTGGAGGCTTCCGAGAGATGGGCAGCAGGAAGGCAGGCCTGGCCAGTGCCCCGGACAAGGCCTGTGATCCTAGGCGGCGGTCTGAAGCTGAAGGGCTAAAGGACGATCTTCTCCTCCCTCCGACGATGCTCAAATGCGCTTTTCATCCACGAGACTCCACAAAATGGCAGCTGCTGCGCGCGCAGCTGAAGCAAAAGCACGTGAAAACTACAAAGATGGCTGCCGCCTCTGCTGGGCCAGGAGCACCACCGCCTTTGCCGGAACACTCAAGCGCACCGCATGACCTACACGATGGACCAGTGGGAAATGGCAATGAACGGGAAGCCTCCCACCATCCCCTCACCCGCCGGACACCGCTGGATAGGTGACTCATGCTCTCCCCCGTGTGCGACCAGCGGGCGGAGAACGACCTGGAGCCCCTTCAGCAGGATAAATACCTTGAATCATAAGAATACCAAACGGAAAAAACTAGGCAAACTAAATCAAAACTAAAGCAAACTAATAAAAACTAATACAAACGAAAAATAAACCTGGGGGGTCCAGTTATCTGCTCTAGAAATGGAGCGCTCCCCAGAACAGTCCAAACAGGCAGACTGAGTTTTTTAAACTGCAGAATGGAGGCAAAGGGAGGCGTGGCCAAGAGAAAAAACTCACTCAGTCCTAGGGCAGATAGACTGTGTTAACCCATGCTTGGACTCTCCAAGCAGTGCACTGGAGAATGTAATGCACCAATTTCTTTGGAAGCCTACTTAGGCACGCTGCTTTTGGTCACGTGGTCTAACTTAGGAGCAAGACTGAGTTTATAGAGTAAAAGATTGGAACTTTCAACACCTATCCCAAAGGTGCTTTTCCAAAAGGCAACTCAACTTTCTTGGTTTTTTCCTTAAATATGTTTCAGTTGTGAACTGAAGAAGTTTCTTGATGAGAAGTGAAACATATTCAAGAAAAAAAAAATCCAAGAAAGTCCACTTGCTTTTTGGAAAAAGACCTTTGAGATAAACATGACCTGCGGGATTGAGAATCTCTTTCAACCCCTATGTTCCAGACACTTTACTGAGCTATATACACCCTGTGGTTTTTTTTGATAGTGCTGCTGCCATTCCTCTTTTATGGGAACACCTTCACTTCCTTGCAGATATTACTAGATGTTAATATCTATTTTTAATATCCTTTCAATTCTGTAAGGGCCAATCCAAAGTCAAATTAATCATTCATAAATACCAGGAATATAATCTTGTCTCTACTACACACATCAGTTTCTTACAATTTAAACATTCATTAGAATACATTCATCATTCTGTTATTTCATATCCAACAATCATGGAGAAAAATGTATATGCATGTGGTATATGGTAGCTAAGAGTTAACACTAATCTGATAGCATGTAATCAATCAATACATAACAAATCAATAGGAGTATCTCCTTCTTTAAGGTAATGTATAGAATATCCATCTGAAATTTCTAATGGAAATATTTAGTGTACTAAAACTTCCTACAATATTCTACTTTAATCAGGCATGGGTAGTTTACTGAGTTATGGAGGGTGCACTTAAAAAAGCTCAGTGTGGAAGAATGATTTACAAGAGTGTTGATTCAATAAAGTTTATTCTTTGCTAAGTTTTATTTCACATACTGTCAGAAATTCTAAAAAGAATTTCTGAAGTTACATATCATGCATTTTGATCTTCCAATCGATAAATTTTATACAGCGTTTAACTAATTTTCTGTTTCTGAGTATGCAATGTAGCAAATCAGTCATACAGTATGTGTGTGTATATATGTGTATAAAATCATATTAATTTATTCTATTGATCTAAAGGTTGTTTTCCTAAACAAAGAAGATTATATTCCCTTACTTGTACCAAAAACTACTCTGCTTAAATCTACTGAAAATGCTAAAATCCTCATTGGACCACATGGATATTTTCCTTCATTCAATTTTAGGAGAGATGTGCTATAAGATTCTCAGTTACAACAACAAAATCTTAAATTTTTCTGAACAGATCTGGAAATATTCAAACAGGAATAATTCCATTTTTAATATTTCTGCATTGCTGTTTTCATTTCCAGCTAGCCCATTTCTCCCAGTTTTTAAATCTTACATTCAACACTTTTGTAATTGGCTTTTAGGAGGAATATTTAGCTGTGTGTATTTCCCTTACATTACTATTTTTTAAGAATGCTATACACTGTCTTATGCAAGTCCTTCATTTTGAGCATCAGTGTGTTTGTGTGTATCATTTTCAAATTCTGGACAGTCATGTTTATTCAAAAATAGAAAAAAAAATCACAGGTATTGTTAGCCAGTGCACAAGCTTTTTCATGAATTATTAGAAATACACTATATAAAAATGTTTCTTGCTCAGAACTAATTTGCAGATTTTTGGGGGAGTGGGGGGTAGGGGTGGGGATTTGCAAACTAATTCCAGCTCCATATTCATAATTTTTCAAATATTGTTCAGTGAGATGCTGACAGATATGAAACATGCATACTCATGAGCTGAAATTTCAAAGTAAAAATTAACTGGATAGAATAATTTCCTTATGTTGGCTTAATTAACTGACTTAACGATCTTTCTAGATAAAATAAATAAAAAATGAGGCTGCTTTGGACTCAAAATGTATGCATTCTTTATTCACAGATGCTGTTCCTTGAACTAGCTAGAATGGCTTGTTTTACAAGTATATGACACCAAGTTAAAACTTTCTCAAACATTTTTCTTATTTAATAATACCATTTTGCATTTGGTTGCCAGAAATTCATTCCTTTCGACCAACAGCAGAATTTATTGCAAATAAATATATTCTACAGATTTTATGTTTTATTATTATTGGACATTTAACATATTTTGAAAGCTGTTTTGATTCTGTGATCTCTGTCACAGCATATTTTGGATTTGTGTATATATTCTGTTGGTTTGCACTTTCATATATATCTAAGCAATGTATAGTAGAGTTTATATATATGTATGTGTGTTGTGTGTCTGTATGTGTCTGTGTATGTATGTATTGAGTTTTTACACTGTCTCTATTGAAAGAAGCACTAAGAGAATAGTTTCTAGTTCCTCACTTTCCAAATGCATTCCCAGATCTTAAACTTCTATAACAATATTTCAGAAAGTATACTGTAAAATGTAGCAGAGTTCCTCAGGAATTTTGGTTTTTAATTCATACATAAAAGTTAACCAAAACAAGTTTGTTTAGGATTGAAGTCATACTTCAATTGCTACCAGAATTCAAATATTTTAAATACTTCAGACACGATGCTCAAAAATGCAATAATTCAAGTCTTACATTCCTTACATTTTAGATGCTTTATTCCCTTTCTCCTTGTGTAACTATCTAGGAGAAAATGAATGGGACTCTGCTAATTAAAAGACTGTAATTCCATCACAGATTTGTGATGATGGCAATAAACTGTGAAAGCAAAGCTTGAGGGTCATAGTGACTCATCAGCCACTTGACAGAAATTTAGTCTTACAATCACAATGCTATTTATTATTTTCTGTGACATGTTGCATTGAACACATAAAATGATGCCTCCTTCACTAAAGTAGCCACTGAGTCTTGGCAGCTACAGCTGTTTGTGACACTGGGATTTTAAAAACAAACATGATTCCTAGTGTTCAGCAGACAGTTTTGTTTTCTTACAGGCAGTGTTACATCCTACAGCAGTTTATTTGGTCAGGATAATATATACACCTCTGGCAATTAATGAAAAGTATGTAGTGCATGGAACTGCTACATGATTTAGTTTGAATGTCATCTGATAAAGTACTTATGTGATTTCCTTTTCTTAGGAAGCACTTGTGAAACTTTTAAGATCTTGCCTAAAGCAAGTTGCACCCAGAAATGCTAAAGTATCTACCAAGTCCTTGGTGCTCTCTGAGCTTGGGTGTTCGCAGATGTTTTATTATCCAACTAGGTGACTTCATTGAGTGTGAGGGTTGCTTCTTTAATATACAGTAACTTGCCCTGTCACTTTGGTGCCCGTGTTGTTTTCCCTTTGGGAGTTTCTTGATTAGGATATTATTTATTGCTTGTTTGTCTGGTGCTAATCCCTGTTTATCTGAGTGTTGGTTGTAGGAGAGGAGATATTCTGGGATTTTTGTTTCCTCCTTAGCGCTTTTTATTGTCTATTGAATGGTGTGTAAATATGGTTTATTTCTCTGTGTCTATTGATGGCCGAATGCTAAGCTTTGAGGAATTCCCTATCATTTTTGGATTTAGCTTGATTTAGGAGTCTCAGAGTTAGCCAGTTGTGAAATTAAGGAGTTTTCATTGTCTTTTTTGACTCCTAGTTGGTCTTCAGGGATGCATTCAGATAATCTTCTGCCTGTCTCTCCTACATAGTGGCTGTTAACAGTCTTTATACTGTACGTTTTAGATCAGGGGTGTCAAACTCGCATCGTCATGGCAGTGTCATGTGATGTATCAGTTCTTTTTCCCCCTTCACTAAACCAAGTGGCGCCAGCACGTGACACATCTGGTCTGCAGGCCACAAGTTTGACACCTCTATTGCAGATGACTTTTTTTTCTGGGGCTGCCGGGTCTTTTGGCTTGCTTAAGATACACCGAGAGGCTTTATTAGGTTTGTATATGATGTCAGGTGGTTGTAATAATCTATTGGTGATTTCTAAGATGTTTGAAGTGTAATGTTATCCTTTCTTTACTCATGCTATAGTGGGTAGAGCGATCAGGCATTCAGAACACCCAGGACTCTACAGTTCAACATGAGCTACACATATTCATTTCTATTAAAATATCTACACAGCCACTGGGCACTCTACTGATTTATAGATGGATGCTAGATAAGTTGATTGTCATCTGTTTCGCATTAGATTGAGCAATAATTTTTATGAGTAGACAAGATTATACTAGCCTTATCCAAGTTATTGTTCATTCAATGTAATAGAATTTCTCTCCCTGTGCAGTCTTAATCTTGTAGCCAGTGTAGAACCTGAGGTCCAGTACAGTGCTTTAGAAAATAGCCTGCTTTGGACTAAATTAGAAGCTTCTCTTTTTAATTTAGATTGCTTCCCAAAAAAGATTTATCCTCTCATTTGACCTCTATGAGAAAACATTTTTTTCACCACTTAACAAAAAAGATCTAACCTTGAATGTGGCACAAACACTTACCAAAAGATAAACATTTAGCAATGAATAGGTATAGGGTTTTTGAAATTAGGCATTTTTGAATATATATAAACATTTTTGGAGAGGACATTATTTCAGCTATTTTTGTTTTTTTTCAGGAAAGGTTTCTATGAAAAGTTCACACATTATAGGGATACTTTTGAGAAAACAAAACCCTCCCAACCATTACCATCAACAATTACAATTTGAATCAGTTGGACAATTTTGAGGATAATTCTGGCAAATTTCACATATTTCACCTTCATTTGAACTACTATGGACCCAAGAACATTGAAAGGACTACTAAGAACCAAAATGACCCAAGTTTATCTTAGTTGCATTTTAAAGTGGACTCAGCTGGGTGGCATGCATCTGTCTGATTGTATGCAAATGAACTTTAAGCAGTTGTTGGGGGAGGACCATTGAAGCAACCAAGCTACCTTTCCCCTTGAAGGACTGTAAACAAAATGCTACAGTACATCTGTGAAGCTGAGAAATTAGGAGAGATGAAGCAGGACTCTTGCCAAATGACAATCTCAGTAGAGTTTCAGTGAAGTCAACAGAAAACTTTAGTTTATTGATTTTGGGTACACTACAGGTGAGCCAGAAATATATCAAGCTCAGTTGCTGAACACAGACAACAGTATGAGAACACAAAGATGTCGAGTTGATTCCAAAATGATCCAAAGACCCCTTGTGGAAACACCATGATTCATGCCAAGTTTCAGACAAATAGATAAGAACATTTTGTGCAAAAGAAGCCATTACAAATTTGGGTAGTGAACATGATTAATTAATCCCTTTGTTGCACATAGACAGTCCAATAGTAAACTCTAGTCAGCGTGGAAGTGTCCTCTAGCAAGGAACCTGCCTATTACAAAACAACAGCTTTTCCTTATTTCTTACTTGAATCAGAATTATACTAAATTTCCTTGGAAGACTGTTATATAAACAATATTTTAATTTTGGGATAGTTCTTAGAAATAGAAAAATATTCATCTATGGCAAGTTCTATGATTTAAAGATGGTAAATCATAAATCCCTAAAATCTTCCACAATTTTTCTATAGAGATTAGAATAAAACAGTGTATTGCAATGGGCAATTGCTGAAGGTCATCTCCATGCATCCCAATTTATTGCAGGCAAAACACTTCATCAAAGGACAGGCTGGAATATCCATTATGAACTATTCCTCGTGATTGGGAAATAAGACACATTTTCAATTCTTCTTTTTCTCTTCCTGAATGCAGAAAGGGGAAGAACATATAAGTTTCTACAAACAGAAGGTCTACTTTTCTTCAGCATTCTAAAGCAGTGTTTCTCAAACTTTAACAAGCTTAAGTTGAATGGACTTCAACTTCAACTTGTCTGGAACGGTATAGGGTTTCCTGCCTAGGCAGAGGTTTGGACTAGAAGACCTCCAAGGTCCCTTCCAATTCTGCTATTGTATGGCATTGTAACTCCCAGAACTCCCCAGTGGCTCCCCTTTGGTTGACTGGGAATTCTTTGGAGTTGAAGTGACTTATCTAAGTGACCCAGGTTGAGAAACACAGAACTAAAGTACTGCATCATTCATGAAGCTTTGTACTTTGGCTTGGATCATTTTGTAATAGTGCTATTTCAGCTCATGAAGTCAGAAATTCAGTCTCAGTCTATATGAGATATGCACTTAAAATAAATCTGATGCACACTTTTGCAATACTTGCATGACCAGACCCCTAAAAGTTTACAAGCATAGCTAGTAAATTTCTATACCCCACATCAAAAGATAACTGTAGTAGGGTACTTTCATGAATTGGTCCATAATTCTGTAATATCATTTGTGACATGGGATACTCAGAACTTACATTTAGGAAATAGTTTTTGGAGAAAAGCTGTTCTCTGGGAATGTATTGCTAAAAAATATAAATATGCATCAGAAAAAGTACTTCTTAGAGCCTCAATTGTTCAAAGAAGTTTGTATTTCTCATAATGAAGCCAGAAACGCTTTTGTGTACTTTGCACGCACAAAGAACTGACTTCATGATTTCATAATTTTTGTTATATTGCTAATTATCAAAAGTAATTAAGGGCAGGCTGATGCTACATCAGCTGCTCATGGGGTTTCTCATTACCATTCATGATTTGTCTTGGCTATAATTCACATCCCTTTACCAAATACCAACATATTAGTTAACATGTTTAATTAAAAATGTGGAGGGGGGATACAACACCTGCAGATGAGAAAACACAGATGGATTTGCTTCTTTGCAGAAAGAGAGTTTCATGTGAACTTGCCATAGACACAAAACAAAACTAGGTGTTAAAATAACTCTCTTCACTTCAATAGAATCTCCATTCATGTTGGCAGAAACAAGCATACCTTGTGTATGTACACAGCTTGTTCAGTATTCTTATCCAATGGCCTGTTTCCTGAAGACAATGACACCCTGTCTATCAAAGACATCAGAAGACCAATGTCAAAGTTAGCTCTGCAGAATTATTGGTAGATTCACATATGAAGCACTTATTGTTTTGAGCTTTATAAAGATGAAATATTTTATACTTCATAAATTGACTTTTTCTTTCATGTCATTGCAAGATTCAATTTCTTTGCTATATTTTAGAATATTCTTTAAAAAAATGTTCTGAGATATGTGAATCATGACTGGTACTGTCCACTTAACTTACCAATAGGGACAACGTTTGGAACTTCCAATATCATCAGGATTTTATTGAGTAGATGGAATGATACCTTGCAATTATTTTTAATTGTGGAAAAGCTTGATTGAAAATTTAAAAATTAGCGTGTCTGTACTACTATCTCTCTTAGTCCAAAATTAGGCTAGAAAGCAAGAAAATGAGTTATTTTTAAATGCTGTATTTTCTGGCTGACTTCCTCTTTGCAATAGTGTAAACAAGAGTAAATTACTTGCAAATTTTTATCTGTTTTTAATAATAAACCAGATAAAGAGTATATTAATTTCTAGCTACTGTTTTATTTTTATATCTTGTGCCATAATGAACAAATGCTGCTTACTATTCTTCCCTGTGTTTTAAACATAAACAAGTTAAACAATAATTAAGGGGAAGAATGCTTAAGTAATAAGAGATTAGTATGTGTGCTTTCTAACTCTGGGTCAAAGTTTGGGATTTTGGAAAGTGTAAATTAATGGTTTAAATGCCCTACACTTATTGTGCTGTAGCCATAGTATGCTAGTTTTATGTTTTTGACAAAAAATACTTGTCAATTAGGTGGTTATTCAGTTTTATCCACTTCACAGGAGGATACTTTAAAAAATATAATGCCTTCTTAGAAAAATATTTATTAATTTTGTATAGCATGCTGCCACTTGTCACTACCCTGAAACAACACTGAAAATAATTTTCAAACGCAGAGAACCATGGATCATTTCTCTTCCCTATTTCTCTATTTGCAGCTTGGGAATGGGACTCCAAAATTTAGTTTTTAGCTAGACTTATAAAAATGTATAAAAGAAAACTGTCATAGACCAACTTCCCCAGAGTTTCTTCATTATTTTAATTATACAGTACAAGAAACTATACAGTACTTTGCTATCAAATCCAGAATCACACTTAATTTCATCAGATAAAATAACACGACATATGTAAAAGAATCAATATGGCTTTTGCCATAAATCAAGAACTAACTGCCTTGTTAAATGTTTGGACTACTTTAGAACATTTTGATGAAATGATTCAATTTAGGGACTATTGATTTGGATTTCCAAAAGGACCTGCAGTTTCTTTAAAAAGACTCCTAAGCAAATCATTCAGGGTATGAAAGGAGATGCAATCTATTTTATTAATTAGTAGCTAAATGAAAACTAGGTAAGCTTTAACAGTGGAAGTTACAATCAGAAGAATATTCTAAAAATCTCTATTTGGAAACAGCAATTTCACGAACATGACAATGAGATGGCCAAATCTGTAGAGGGCATCAAATGGCTTTAAAAAGGGCTTGTTTAAAATGGTTTTTAAATCCCCTTTAATGTTAACTGTAATGTTTTAACTTTTAATAACTGAAGTTTTAATCCTTTTATTGTTATTTATGATTTTGTAAACAGCCCACAGTCACTTAGTGATACAAATTTAATAAGTTAAATTTAACTTAAATTTGCAACATACAAATTTAATAAATAAGTCAAAAGAGAGATGCAAAAATTCTAGAAGATCTATAAGAGAAAGTGGATAGGACTATCTCTTAGCTGTATTTTTGCCTGCAAAACAAGGCTGTCCTGGTTGAATTCTCTTCCATATGAATAAATATGTTCTCAGATTAGGGAGAAGAGTTTCTAAAAGGCAGATGGTGTGATTTTTAACTGGAAAGGACTTGGTAGAGGGCTTCCTGATGTTTATAGGTAGCTTTGGACTTACAACCATTCATTTAGGGACTGTTCAAAGTTACAACGGCATTGAAATAAGTGACATATGACCATTTTTCACACTTACGACCATTGCAGTGTCCCTATGGCCACATGATTCAAATTTGAACTCTTGGCAACTGGCATTTATGACGGTTGCAGTGTCCCAAGGTCATGGGATCACCTTTTGCGACCTTCTGACAGGTGAAGTCAATAAAAAAGCCAGATTCACTTACCAACCATGTTCCTAACTTAACAACTGCAGCGATTCACTTAACAACTATGGCTAGAAAGTCGTAAAATGGGGCAAAACTCTATTAACAACCGTCTCGCTTGGAAACTTTGGGCCCAATTGTGGTCGTAAGTCGAGGATTCACTGTACTCAACTAAAGGGATTCATGGGATGTCTCCGCCGTTCCCGCAAAGTAGCAAAAAGGACCCGAAAGTTCTTCAAATCTTTCCCTCACAAACTGACTCGCATGTAGTAACAAAAGCGGGGTAGCCAAAGAGACTAGGGGATTAGCTCGAAGGCCTTCGCTCTGAAACCAACTACGTTTCTTCTCTACCAAGCTGCCATTTTGCTTCGCTCCCGTCAAAATCCAATCCCGGCTGCCGGTCCTTCCTCCAACTAAGTTCGGCGACCTGCGCGGCGAAGGCCGAGGCCAAGGCCCTCTCCAGGCTATTTAGCAGGCTCCGAGATGGGTAAGCGCGTGATCTGCAAGGCCGCTGAAGGAGGATTTGTCGGCCTGAGAAAAGGACAAAGAGAAATGTTTTCCAATCCATTTATTATTCAACCGCCGCCGCCGCCGCCGCCGCCGCTTCCTCCTCGGGGCCGCCCGCGGCTCCTTTCGCCCCTCCGTTTCCCCGCTCGGCTCGCTCGGGCTCCGGGCGCGCGGAACGCCTCGCCTCCAGGGAGCAGCAGAGATCGCGGGCAGGCGGCTGCGGCTAATGGCCGCAATTAATAACTTGTCAGCGTCCCGACGAGGAAAGGCGGAGCAAATGAGGTGCAGGTGTGCGGTCCAGATTTAAGGAGCTCCGCCGGGCTGCCGCTGCCCTTCCTTGTGCCAAGTGGCTGGCAGGCCGGTCGGCCGGCAGTCGCGCCCCTTCTGCGAACCAGCGAGCGAGTTTGCTGGCCGGTATCCTGCATCCGAGTCTGGATCCAGGAACCACCTGGTTCCCTGCTCGCTTTGACCGAAAGCGTCTCTCGGAAACCTTCCTTGGAGTCTAATGCTTGATGATAATATAAAGTACGATAGGATAAGATAACCTTTATTGTCACTTTTTTTCTGTGAACACACTGGCACACAATACACACACAAAAACATAAATACATATATACACATATACACACGGATATATTATATATTAATGTGTTCATACCCATGCAAATGCACTATTTGTATATACCATGTGAGTGGGTACCCCCCCCCACCCCATCCTCACCCCCACGGTATATACACATACAGTGTGTGTGTGTGTGTGTGTGTGTAAGTGTATGTGTATACACACACACACAGAGAGAGAGAGAGAGAGAGAGAGAGAGAGACGGCAGCTTTCGTGGTCGGCAGCTCCGACCACGCTTTAAGCCCAAAACCCAGCTTGAAGATGGCAAGTGAGACCTCGCCTCACAGTCTGTTTTAAATACATAGTGGAAAAGTTAGATAAGGCAGATATAAGGGGTTAGATCCCTTAATGCCAACCAGAAAACTGCTGGATTGCTGGACCTATCAGAAAGATGTGGAGCCCCTTCGAAGAAGCACAGCAGCAGGTTGCAAAGACTTTAGTGAAAGAGTCTCCTTGCAGCCTTCACTGGGGCCGATACTAACAAATCCCTTCTATGTTATAAATCGATGGCCTTAATGCCAACTGGGTAGTTGTAACAGGAAGATGTTCCTATAGGAAATGTGGAAATGGGTTAGGAGTAAGGGCAAGCTACTTCCAAAAATCTAGCCAAGAAAAATGCAAGGACTTGTTCAGGCAGTTGCCAGGAATCAAAACTGGCTTGAAGGAAGGCACATCCCTACTCATCAGGAAAGTGTTTTTCATCAAGTACATTTTTTATTTTTTATTTTAAGTGAATGTCAGGTAGTCATAACTTGCCTTTCCTAATTATCTTTTGGTTGTGGTGGTGCTTTAAGAGAAGATTCCCCCCTCCCCCCACCAGTGCTGTTTGGGTGTGTATGATACCATAAATTATAGAATAATTTACTTTCAGACTTCTCAGCTGCCTTCTCTTTTTTCCCCTTCATGTAGGGTCAGTTCTGCTTGAAAAGAACCAAGTTTACAAATCTCTACTGGTTTGTACACTCCTATTATGCATACTAGGTTATGCATTTGTAACTGTCACCTAAGTCAGGGTGATACAGCGCTCTCATCTGACCCTATTCATTTAAATGGGTGCGTCTTGTTGACATTGATTCATGCTAGAAGTGATATCAATGCATTATAACTGCTCGGTGTCACACCTGCTGGTTCTCTCCGAGAAAAGGGGGCAAATAGATCCTGGCAATGATGGCCAGCAAGATTTGAAACTCTTCAGAGCTAGGAAGTACAGATGAAAATCCTGGGTCACCGCGTTCGACTGCCCCTTGTCTCTCAAAATAAGATTAACATGCAAAGTACATTATTACTATGCGTTTGGCTGGCCGAGGGCTCTCCCTTCCAGCTTATTAAAGAATTTGGGTCGAGGCAGTGCCATTGCTTGTTGCACCAAACCGAAGAGAAAAGTAAACACCATTATGCATGCATGGAAGTCTTCATCAAGGTGTGGTTGCTAATGTATTAAAGTGAAGCAATCTCTCATGAAAATAGCTCCCCTTAATAGCCTCTGTCTCTTTATTGTGCTTCTTAGTGAAACATAAATCACTAATATGTTTTCCGCTGCAAAGTACTTTCTTTTCCCATTGTATTCACAGATTTAGTGGCATTTCAAATAGATAAACACAAGCAACATCTATCAACACTACAAAAAGGGGGCCTTAATCAAAGCTCGGGGTCCTAGGTCTCAGCATCTCCATTTACCTTGAGATAAATCCATTGGTGTGACCACCACTGCACAGGGTGACAAATCACCCTCGTCAGCTGAGCAGCGCTGGGGCTTATTGGCCTTTCTTTAAGTGGTCTTACCCTTCAGTGAAAAGGATGGTTCTTGTCAAGCGGGACCAGATTAAAGTTAGACAAAAAGAAATGATCTGTTATTAGAAAACTGCGATTGAGAATTACAAAACAGGAAAGAAATATGAATAAGACTGTATACAGGGGGAGGGGGAGGCTTTCTTCAGTCCAAATGGGGGGAATTAACTGTAATTCCGTGTACAGTTCAACGGGTTAGCTCCCTGGAGACAATCAGGCATTAATATTAAGTAAGTACCCAACCAGAGAAATGAACAACTTGTGGCACTGGGTCTAGAAAGCTTTGGGATTTTCCCATACTGCTTAGCTGATCAAGACAGACCAGCAAAACTGCACTCAAAGTCTGTTTTGGGTCATCTCACAGATTCTGGATAGTGGGTCATGGAGTATTTTTTCATTGTTGAGTATCACGAAGGGATCTGCGATCCAAGGGCAAAACTGTAAGAACTTCAGTAAGATTTTTTAAAAACTAGATCTGATGAGAAACTTGAAGAGAAGACACAATGAATTTTAATGGAATGAGTGCCAGTCTAATTAGAATATAGAACGGAGTCATGTCGGAATTAATGAGATCTATTACTAAATAAGCAGTCACGTGACTGTAAGCTTAGGTTGAGTTTCCTACATGCACAGTCATCAGGTTTTGGGGAAATAATAGGCATCCCTGATTAAATATTACTTGCAGGGGTTATGTATCATTTAACATCACCTCTGATGCTGAAATGGAAATGGAAATAATGTACATGTTAAAATAATGATAATCCACCAGAATGGAGTAGTGTTGACAAGTGTGTGTGAATCGGACTTGGCAGTTGGATTCAATGCTCAATTCAGAGAGTGATCATCATGGTACAGCAATTGAGATCATATACAGCTACAGGGATTTTTTGAAAGCCATGCATTTCTCAGATGAATAGAGACATCACCAATACAGAACTATGTGTATTGGTGTCTTTTATAGGACAGCAAAGATATACATTTTAACGTTATAATTTCAGGGAGCAAAAGCGTAATG
This sequence comes from Thamnophis sirtalis, assembly GCF_051295495.1. Lineage (NCBI taxonomy): Eukaryota > Metazoa > Chordata > Lepidosauria > Squamata > Natricidae > Thamnophis > Thamnophis sirtalis. The sequence continues at coordinate 25,993,769 of NW_028261387.1, forward strand.
CTTCCTTAATATTAGTTACTTCATTATGTGCGTATAGCTAAGACAACACAATAGTTTTATACATTACATATATATATATATATTTATTGTTAAAATGCATAGCTATCCATACAAAGTGAAATCCTTTGTACTTATTTGCAAGCAAGTGCCACTATTTGCTTTTGAAAAAAGATACCTAGGTAAGACTGCATAAGTTGAGAAAGTATTGAGAAAGTATTAGAAAAAGGAATCTACATGTCTTTATAAAGAGCTTATGATTGGATAGACATATACTACCTGGAAAAAAAATCAATCCCACCTTGCTAGAGAATCTGGACAAACATTTGCAAGTCCAGTTGACCTATTTGTTGAGCAAATTCATCATGTGGGTCTCAGATTACAATATGAAGAAAGAAGAAACCAAACCATTTCAGAGACTGGCAAGAAGATTCCCTTTTACAAAATGTGAAAAGCATTTGTTATTTCCACAGTGAATATTATCTTCATTTTGTTTGAAAGCTATTTAAGAAATACTAATTAACAACCCTTTTCTTCCTTTTCAAAAGTTAAAACTTTCCAAATACATTAAGATTGAGGTTGGGCTGGAATATTTTTCTAAATACTTATTCTGTTAATGTCTTAAGACTTTATTATAATAAGACTTAATATAGTTTATTAAATAATAATGTCTATTCTGCCTGACAACATATATAAGCTTATTAAGTTTATATATCACCTTTCTGTTTCTATCAATTGTCAGTGATAGAGCTTTATTAATACTGTAATTAGCAAATAATTTGCCATTAAATGGGATTTTAAACAGATTAGCTGAGAATTTATAGGGCAGATAAAGTTTTTGTTTGTATAGTTTTCGTGGGGTAGGATATTTTAAATTCAGAGTGTTCTTGCCAATATATTTATTTGGTTAATAATGGCAAAATTTCTTTTTTTAATAGGGGGTTTAACTCCCAATAATTTGCCTTAACAAAAGTAAAAAAAAAAGGCTGAATACATTGAAAATATCTGGAGTGTGGATGAGCTTTGAAGGTAAATTGAGAAGAAAAATACCCTGGGATGTATTTAAGATGCTGCCCATTTCCCTAGAAATTTGATGTGGAAAAACTGAATATTTGAATGTATGCTCCACCATTACATTCCTCCTGTATTTTTGTAAATAATCATGAATATTTCAACATGACAGAAAGCCTCCGGGAGCCTCATTTCAAAGATTGAATAAGTGCACTTCCTTGAAACTTTTCATCATTCTAAGTATTGAAGTCTGCCTAAAACCATTTGTAGGTAAATAATTATCTATACATATACTGTATACCCAAACATAAGAATGAAATGGCATTTAATGGAACATATTTTCAGGTAAGTGAATATAGAATTGAATTGTGAATGTTGAATTTGACCAGATGTTCGATAATACATAACTATTGGTCAGATGTCAGAATTATGGTGATCAGTTTTCCACACTTCTCCCTGTCAGCTACAAAGTACAGGTTTAACATCAGAAATTACCTTCCTTGAACAACTACCAAAACTTACAAATTCAGGAGAGCCCCCCTGAACCAATTCTTCAGGTAATGATGCTTTCTAATGGCAACAGTAACCAAGTGAATACTCAGGACTTGCTCTGTATGAACCCTCTACCACCTTAGAGTACTGTAACAGTTGACACGGAAAATGAGTTTTGCATCCAGGGAGAATATGGCAGCCAATCAGTGACTAGTGACTGTGTACTGGTTGTGAAGTGAAGCAGTGAAGCTATGAGCCAGTTTGGCACCTTCTCCATTTAGAGTAGCCACTCCTACAAACTAATTTCCTCCCTGTCCATGCAGTAACTTTTCTTGGCAAGTAGCAGTGCTTCTGAATAGGAACCAAGTACATGTGGGTTCCTTTCAAAAATGCAATTGCCACTTGCTATTTGTCTGATGGTTTCATGTCATAGATAAGAGACAGACAAATTAATGCATCAGTAGAAAAAGTTAAATACAATAACGCAAGATACAGAAAAGCCATTTTATATCCATTTTATATCATTACTGTGGGGTTCATAGCCCCAAAGAGGTTTAGACTACATTTGGCATTTTTATTTACTTACAGGTAGTCCTCAACTTACAACAGTTCATTTAGTGACCGTTTGAAGTTACAATGGCACTGAAAAAAGTGACATGAGAATTTCTATGACCATTGCAGCATCCCCATGGTCATGTGAATCAAAATTCAGATGCTTGGCAACTGACTCATGTCCCCCAGCTCATGTAATTACCTATGGCGACCTTCTGAGAAGTGAATCTGGTTTCCCCATTGATTTTGCTTAACAACCATGTTAGTAACTTAACAACTTCAGTAGTTCACTTAACAACTGTGGCAAGAAAGGTCATAAAATGGGGCAAAACTCACTTAGCAAATGTTTCACTTAGCAACAGAAATTTGAGGCTCTATTGTGATCGTAAGTCGAGAATTACCTGTATTGAGTCCTTCCCGAAGATCTGAGGTAGACAAATGTTCTTTGTTGTTATGTTGTTGGTGGCATAGTCAAATGTTTAGATTGGATTTGGCATTTTATCCAAGGACCTGAAATAGACAGATATTGTTTGATGGAATTAAAGATATTGTCATAGGATATAAGCTATTATTAATATGATTAGAGCCAAGGTGGCGCAGTGGTTAAATGCAGCACTGCAGGCTACTGCTAGATCAGCAGTTCAGCGGTTCAAATCTCACCGGCTCAGGGTTGACTCAGCCTTCCATCCTTCCGAGGTGGGTAAAATGAGGACCCAGATTGTTGGGGGCAATATGCTGACTCTCTGTAAACCGCTTAGAGAGGGCTGAAAGCCCTATGAAGCGGTATATAAGTCTACTGCTATTGCTATTGCCCAGTCAGCCAAAAGTTTAGATTGAATTTGGCAGTTTATTCATCTATATTATTATACTTTATTCATTAAACATGAAACTCAGTCAATTGAACATTCCAAAATTCATCACAAATATCATTGACTGGTGCTGATAGTTGATATGGGTTGCTGCCAGCGTTCTAGGTATCAACCAAGTATCTTCTTAAAATATACGATGTTCCAAGTAGCACAGTTTTTTGAAGTTCCGCTGGTATTATTGCAGGAAGCTGCAATTTGTTGATTTATCTTATAAAATTCTTGGACATGGTACCAAGTGCCCTGATGGCAATGGGTATCACTGTTATATGTTTCATCCATAATCAGGTAGTTTCAATGGCTAAGTCGCGGTATTTTGTGAATTTTTCCCAGTTCTTTTTCTTCAACTCTGGCATCTCCTGGTACAGTGATGTCAATAAATTGTATGCTTTGGCCCTCTTCAATCATGATATCTGGCATGTTGTGTTCCAAATGACGATCCATCTGTATTTGAAAGTCCCACAAGATCTTCACCTTCTCATTTTCAGTAACTTTTTCAACTTTGTGCTCCCATGACTTTTTGGATACAGGTAAGTCGTATTTTTTACATAATGACCAGTGGATTAATTTAGCAACTCAGTCATGTCTAGCTTTGTAATCAGTTTGTCCAATTTTGCTGCATTCACATATTAACGGTGAAACAGTTTCAACTTTGTTGTTGCAAAGTCAGCAGTTTGGATTGTCAGTGGATTTTTATATCTTTGCTTTCATGGCATTATTTATTTATATATTATTATTTATTCATATATTATTGTTGTTATTGTTGTTGTTATTGTTATTCACACAATCAGATTTGGCATTTTTATCTGCCTAGGATAGATGGATTTGTATATTTGATGGTGTTACAGATATCATTGCAGGATGGAAGCTGTTGCGACTAAAGCTGCCTTTTGCAATTGACTGATGGCAAATTTGTCAATGCCAATGGTGTTCAAGGGGTGCTCCAGTTGTTTTGGGACTGCACCCAAGGCGCCTATTACTATTGGTACTACCCTTGGTTGCCTTTGCCACAGTGGTTCTACAATATTTCTATTTGTAGATCTTCGTATTTTGTTATCACCTCCAGTTCTTTCTCTTATCTTCTACTGTCTCCATGCACTGGCACATCCCTATCCAGACTTTTTTCTCCTTCTTATTGACAATTCTTAAGTCTGGTGTGTTATGTGGCAAGTACCTGTCAGTTTGAATTCTAAAGTCCGAGAGCAGTTAACTTCTACATTCTCTATGACTTTCTCTATTTTATGGATCCCTTAGTTCTCTCTGCCTTTAACTTTCCTGCTCTTAGCATTGCTAGGTCTTGTTATTACCTCTTTTTCCTGCTATTTTTTAAAAATGTACTGGCCATGTAGTGCTTTGTCTTCCCATGCCTCCATTTTGTTTTTCATTTGGTCTTTCTTGTAGGCCAGATTGATCTCTCCAGTAATCAGTAAGCCTTCCTGGCATACTAACTTCAGTGCATCTTCTTCATTGTCCTTCAGATATTCTTCCAAACCCCTTTTTTCTTCTTCAACCATCTGATGCACTTGCAACAATCCACACCCACCTATTTGCCTTGGTAGGTAGAGTCTGTCAGTGTCATTCCGAGTATGAAGGGCAGGACTCACTATCATTATTTTTCTGGTCTTCCTATCGATTGCATCATCTTCATCGTTGTTGTTGTCGCCCGACTTTTATTCTATAATATATCAGATGTTAATACATTGTTCTTTGCAGATTTCTTGATTAATGTATATGTTGATTTAGGGGGCACAATATAAGCATCACCGTAACCATATTTTAAGTAAAAGGATCTGTTGGAATTCCTCCCTGATTATTTGTTCTGCTTATGGCAGGATGAAGAACCTATATTTTCCCAGATAGTGTTGATTCTAGTTTCCATTAGCAATACCCAATATCTGTGATGATTTGGCTAATGAAAGCATATTTTCCAAATTGGGAAAGTTACTATAGAGCTATTGTTACGGCAAGGAAAAGTGGAATAATACTGCCTCTATGTCTAAATTCCAAAATGGCATACAAAAAAACAAATAACATCATCATTGTTTGCTGTTAGAGGAAGAGTTGGGTGGAGATTAATGGTTTAGGCTTTAAAAGAGAAATCTTTTAGGCAAACCTTTAAGAAACTAAGCAGTGAGTGAAATAATGAGAATTGTTTGGAATTAGGATAAACATCAGAAGATACAAAGACAATTATTAAGTATTTTCTCGCTGACTTGACTACAAATAATAGACAAAAATCAGTCACACTTCTTTTTCTTTCAAGTCCTTCCTTCAACTGCCATTCTGTGCAAAAGGATTAATCTGTCAAGCTAAGCCCAAGAATGACATAGAACAATTCAGCCAAAGTTCAATTCTTTATTTGCTCACACCAAATAGACAGAATCTTGCCAGACTAAATCTTTATTACTCTCAACCTAACAGATACACCCTGGGAGATTCTAGGGAGTGGCTAACCTTACTCTCTTCCTCTATCTCCTATTCAGCTCTGGGTTGTGCTACCTCTTAGTTTCTGGAATGTGTTCCCTGCTTCTGGGAAGTCCATTCCTCTCCATAGGCACATATATCACATAATTCCCTTTCCTCCATTTCTGTTTATCTTTGACACTGAATGTTATTGGAGCTTCACTTAAGTGCTATTTATATACATAGAAAGGTTGTCTCACTGAACAAGAAATGCCAACATTTGATGCTTTTTCACTTATTTCATAAAAAATAATATCCAAGGGGCTGTGTGCCAATGAACAAATCATTACCCTACCCAACGTAAATGGTTGCACCATCTGTAGCTGCACTAATGGCAACCAAAAGCTTTCTGTAATTGATTATCACAGTGGTCTGTTGGATGTTTGGCCTTTTCCTTCATGGTGAATTGCTTAATTTCAGTAATATCTGAGGTTTTTCTAGCATGAACTGTTATTTTTGGTCTTCAGCACAACATTTTTTGTGAGTATATATTTGGACTTTGACTTGGCCATTTTAAAACATTGAATTGGATCTTAATCTATTTTGTTCCTTGCACATTTGGGGTTGCTTTATGATTTGTGAGTCAGATGATGTTGATGTGGATTAATAATCTTTTGCAGAATTTTCTGACACAAAGCTGAATTCATGCTGCTTCAGTGATGGTAGGATCATCCAGATCCTGAGGCTGCACAGCATTTCCAGTTGTGACACCACCACCTCTATGACTGTCAGTTAGTATGAGTTTTTTTATTATGAAATACAGTTGTTGGGTTTTGTCCTTCTCATGGGCTAATTTTAATGTTTAATTGATTGGTACAGCGGGTTTGAAAGAGCAACCGGGTATTTTTTGGAAAACATGAAATAAGCATCAACATTCTTAGTGAACCTTGCTTTATGATGGCTGGGGAATTCTGGGACTTGGAGTCTACATGTCTTAAAGTTGCCAAAGTTGGACACCCGTGCTCTACAATCTATGTGGTGGGAACCTCACTATGATGAATGCAGCCAAAGTATGTCAGGATAAGGCTGATTGTTTAATGAAGCACTCGCACACCTGGCTCTAGTTATCCTTTTAATTAATTAATCAAACTAATGAGATTAACATTATTTTGTACATTACTTGTTGGATGACTTTATTTTTGAACTTAAAGGAAACAAGGGCTAACATTTAGAATTATTTAGAGACTCCTTGTATACATAAATAGCATCCACGTGATGTTCTGATAACTTTCAGCAGCATAAATTTGGAAAACTTTGAACATCCACATAGCAGCAGAAATTTTCACTAAATTGTATACTGATTTTCCCCCCTGAACATTCCTAAATATGTATACTCATTTTTCTTACTCCCAAATAAACCCATATATTCACAGATCTACAACAATGCAATTCAAACACCCATAAATCCCTCCTTTTTCTTCCTCTTCCCAATTCTTTTTGTAGTGCTTCTTTTCTCTCCTTGCTCCAGGATCTTTTGGAAAAAAGGACTGAAGACAATGGGAACTGATAACCAGATGCTTTGCTTTGTAACATGCCAAACATAAATTATAAATAGCCCTCAATATGTATTTTTCACACATCCCTATGGAAGCAAATTAGAGATTGATTTCTTTTTGCAGCTGCTTGTATCTGTTGGGCTTGAGGCTGAATAACTGAACTGACCAAGTTTTGGTTCAGATTAAAAGCTCTGTGTACTTGTCACTGGAAAGCTGACAACCTGGGTTTGAGTTGCACAACAGGATGAGTTCCCCTTACTCCCCAAACTCCTACCAACCTACCAACCTTCAATGAGACAGCAGGAAAGAGCAATGGCTAATCTAGCTTCATGGAGAGGAAATGGAGACACTTTAGCCTTCTGTTAAGAATCTGAAGAATTAGGATATGTGGAAGTCTCATGATCTTCATGATCTGTCATCTGAAGTGCTACTTCATTGTACCTAAAGGGGATGAATCTTCAGTTCAGTTGCCAACCAACTACCTGCTCTGTAGCCTTAGCCTTAGAAATTGCTGCCATCATGTCATCATACATCACTCTGAGGAATTCCTTGTTAAAATGTTATAGGGAAATTGCTAGCTGGAGACTGAATGATGCTATTGCTGATCTCACGTACGAACTAGCATGCAAGGGAGAAAGAAATAATGTGATGGGGATTGGATCAAATATACTAGCATGTTCATTTGTATTTATTTATATCCCACCTTTATTATTTTTATAAATAACTCAAAATGGCAAACACATATAAAACTCCTCCCTTCTCTTATTTTCCTCATGACAACCCTGTGTGAGGTGGATTGGGCTGATTGAGAGAGTGACTGGCCCAAAGTCACCCCGCTGAGTTTTCATGCCTAAAACAATAATAGAATTTACAGGTTCCTGGGTTCCCTAATCTAGTTCTTATTTCTCTGAGGAAATTACATATATTTGAATATGTAATTTTTTTGCAAATGCAAAAAGAAAAGAAAACAAAAAATGATTCAAGCTGTTCCAAAGGGAATGAAACTAGAATTTAGAAGACATCTGCAGCTCCATTATGATATGTACCTGGTATTTGTTATTTTGGAGGCAATGATGCAACTTTATGTCAATTTTTTTATGTAACTATAACCCGCCTTCATTATTTTTAGAAATAACTCAAGATGGGAAACATATCCAACTCATCATCATTTTCCTATTTTCCTCACAACTACAACCCTGTGTGAAGAGTTTCACTGAGATAGATTGACTGGGCCAAGTCACCAGTTAGCTTCTATGCCTACAGTGGAGCTAGAACTCACAGTCTCCTATTTTCTAGTCTGGTGTCACTAGACCAAACTGTCTCTCAGTCTCATTGACTGAATAAAACCATTATTTTCAGATACCATTTTGATTGCATCAGTTTCCTAAAGTCTCTCCCCAATACATTTTTGCCTTTATAGTAGCTGATTCCTCTCCTTCACATAGTATTATTGGGAGCATTTGCATAAGGAGGTAGGGCAAAAATATCACAATGGGCACACTCTTGTGACTGTGGACCTACTTCCTTTTGTATATGTTGCATGTAAAAAAGGGGGTGTTTTGGTTGTGTGGTAGTAGATGCCACCTTGACTTGTTTTATTTCACCTCCCACTCCCATAGCTGCCTCAGTTGCATATTGCTGCTTTGGTGCACACTGGAAATCCAGGAAAAATGCAATAATTATAAGATCCAATATACTGAAATGCTGGAATAAAGACATATTTTTCCCAGGTTAGTATATAAATCTGCTTGATATTAGTAACAAATATATAGCTTACAGGATGTTATAGTTAAGTATACAGGTTTGCAAAATGAAATCAAATATTAAAAGATTGCTTTAATCTGGCAACTACCATAGTACTTTATCCTGGAGGCATTCAATGTGGGATCTGCAGATGTGAGATTACGTATGTTTTCTGCTAAAATGTTTATTTGTTATTTCATCCTTTCACCTGCCCCATTTATCAGCCTTACCTTGCTGTGGTATCCTCTCTGGAAAACAGTCCATAAATTCTGCAAAAAGGAATTTCTGTTGTTGTAATGGTTTAGCACCTTTTCAGGAGTCTGTTCCTTTCTAAGTCCTTGTAGGTGCTCAGACCAAAAGCTTTGGTGAGCCTTCTATTATTGTTAGCAGCAAAGAGCTAAAATGAAACAATTCAGTTCTGCTGTGGCCTAGATAACAAACTGGAAGTTTAATATATATTTTTTTAATATCCACAGCAACATTAGGTATATTGATTTTTCTTTAAGTCTGGAACAAAACAATTTTGCAAAAGTATTATTTCAAACAACTGTCTGTTGTATTTGCTAAATATTTTGCTCCACTCTTTTCTGCAAACTATTTATTTGCTAAGTAAATAATTTTTCATTCATTTCAGAATATAACTGGAAAGGCCCCAACAGAGTATATAGTATATAACCCAGGCAGTGAAGAAATGTCTGGTCAGCTTTTCATTCCAGAATAGGTGTAGGCATATTTGTTTGTTTGTTTGTTTGTTTGTTTGTTTGTTTATTTATTGAATTTGCTTCCGCCCATATTGCCAGAGACCTGGTTGAGGCAAGATGACTGTTTCAACCAAAATATACATTTAAAAAATGTATTATTGAAGGGTTCTCAGAATCTTCTGTTTAAAGGACTCACCTGTGCAAAGTTGGGTTTTTTTTTTAAAAAAAAACAGGGCTTACTAAATAAATTGCAGGATGAGATTTTCTCCCATGACATGATCTATCTATCTATCTATCTATCTATCTATCTATCTATCTATCTATCTATCTATCTATCTATCTATCTATCTATCTATCTATCTATCTATCTAGCCTATAAACAAACAAATGCAGGTGATCCTTGAGATATGACAAGGCAGTGAACAAATGCTCAAAGATACAATACATGGTCCAAAATTACATATAATGGCCCAAAATTACATATTGTGATAGGTGCACTGCAGTCATTCACCTTTATGACTGACTGCAGGGATGCTGCAGTCCCCCCCCCTTTTTTTTTTCTATTTCCACCCCACCCCACTGGCTGGGACACTGAAGCACTTGGCCCTGCTCCTAGTTGCCTTTCACCCATCACACTTACCTTTTGAGCTCTATGGACCTTGCTTGTGGGCAGGGACAAAATGGTGGCTGCCAAACTGCTTTTTTGCTACCTCAGTGTGGTCTGCACAACATCTGCTAAATCTTTTTCCACTATTTTTATTGTCTATTTGTTTATTTATTTAATAGATTTCTCCCAACTGCTGCAGATTTCTCCCAACTGTTGTAATCAAGGTCTCAGCTGTGTTCAAGCATAAATACAAAATATAAAAGCTTAAAAGGCCCATAGTATAATATTAGGACAAATACAAAAAATGGCGACCAAGCAAGATATCTATTTATTTAATCAGATTTTGAAACTGCCCAATTCTCTCACAGAGGGAGGTAAGCATACATGGCATTCCCTCAATAAATTAAATTAAAAATCCCTCTAGAAAAACTCCAGAAGGACAATCATGATGCAAATCTACTTCTTGGGAGACCCTATTGCAAATTATGGGGACATTACTGAGCCCTGTTTCCTCCTGGCCTCCCTTTCCCAACTTCACAGTAGTGGAGAGCTACAAGTAATTCTCTTGGAGATGTTCTTGCTGATTGAGTTGATTTTAGTTGAAGTAGCTCATTCTGAAGGTACCTTGGCACCAAGCCTATAAAGTTTTATAGGTTAAAACCAATACATTAAATTGCACCAGAAACCTTTGTCAACCAAAGCAAGACCTGTAGCACATGTGTAATGAGTTCATGGCATCTGATGTCAGTTAAGGCATGGCTTGATGCATTTTGTACCAACTGCAGGTTCCAGATGGTCTTTAAAGGCAGCCCTGAGTGAATTGCAATAATAATGTAAAATCTGGACTGATGTCACTATGTTCTCCTATTCCAGATAGGAATTTTTGCCAATCAAAGCTGGACAAAACCTTGCATTAAATATGCTATATAACAAAAACACAATACTATGATATACTTGGAAATAAAGCTGAGATAGCTGCTTTTTGTTAATACTGAGTTGAAATATCTTCTTCAATTTCTTGAAAATTTAATTCTCTGGTTTCTACCTCATTTTCAAGGTACTTTAGGTTGTTTTTGACTGTGTTCTTCACTTTGTTTCTTGGTTGCAGATGGCACTCTTGCTGTCACTTTCTATTACCCATCTCTCTGCAGCTACCATATAACCTTGCTTCCTGGTCTTAGAAACTATATAAAAGATGATGCTTGATATGTGGGAAGACTGGAAAGTAGTAGGAGACATGATTTTACAATGAAAGATGGGACAATTTCAGGCAAGCCCTCCATGATATGGCATATACAATAAATGGTTCTTAGAAACAATTGAAAATATATTGAACAAGACCTAATGGCAAACTCCAGTCTTCGTCTCTCTTTGGAGAGTGAGGTCCTTGGTGCTCTCTGAGCTTGGTTGTTTATTGGAGACGTTTCATTACCAAACTAGGTAACTTCATCAGTATTAGCAGAGAATGTGGCTTGCTTTCATTTTATACTCTAATGGCTTGCCCTGTTGGTGGGAATACTCTTGGTGATTCCTTGATTATTTACTATTAGTTTTGTTTGGCAGTTACTTTATTGGGGTATTGTTTGCTTCTTGATTAACATTCAGTCTAATGTTAAATATTACAGATATTCTCTTTTATCAGTCTCTTTGGAGAGTCTATGTCCATTAAAAATATCAGGAGTCATCATAAGCAACTTATCTGGGACATTCACTTTACTAGTCTAAACCTAATGTCCAATCCTGGAGTTCATGGAGTTTCTCAAATTGACATGTAGATTGACATCTTTTCTCTCTTCAATTCTACTTCAGAACTTTTGTTGGGATTTCACCTTGGCCAGGTTAGAGGCACTACCTCCCTTGGTCTTGTGGGGGTTTTCAGAAGTCTTTATGTACAAATGGCTCCATGGAACCCTAGGGCAGGGATCCCTAACCCTCGGGTTTCGGACTGGGACCGGTCTATGACATGTTAGGATGAGTCATGTAAGCAGCAAGCTGGCAAGTGAAGCTTCATCTGTGAGGAATTTAGGTTGCATGTAAAACCAAAGCCCCTGGTCTATTCAAAACCATTTTTCTTCTGAAACCGGTCCCTAGTGCCAGAAAGGTTGGGGGCCGTTACTCTAAGCCATTTGCCTCTTTATTGCTCTCTATACAGGGAATCTCAGATGACATAAATTGATCTAATTTTAAAGAACTACCCCTGTAGAGAGCATTCTGCCCTATATTTATTTTAGGTAATTTTATTAAATTCTTTGTCTGCATTTTAGTTTTGCTAATAATTATAGGTTTATATATTTTGATTGTAGTGTTGCATGACCGAAGGCCATAATAAAGATTTGATTGATTGATAAATGGAAGAACATTAAATTTACCTTCTTTTTTTAAAGCAACTTTCCATTTCTATCAATGCAAACATTAAAAAATGTAAACAAAATTAGCAGAATAGCATTCTTTTGTATAAAGATACATACACTTTAAAAATAAGACAGTCTTAGCCTACTTAAATTGCAATGTACTACTAACATGACAAAGAGTAATAAGTATCCTTATAGTTTGTGCATTTGAAGGGGAGACAGACAGCACAGAATTTGAGGGGAAAATTCTGAAAATGTACATTACTTGCTGCAATCGAAAAGGGAGGGAGAGAAGAAGGGAGGGATGGGGGGGAGAGATTTTAAACAGCAGAAGCAGAAGAGAGAAATTCTCTTCTCATAATAATATATATAATTCTATTGCAGTATATCTAATTGTTTTCAGACATGAGTATTGCCTGATAATAGTGGTCTTATTCTTATGTAGAATGATTTGGGATATTAGTTATCCATTAGTCCCAAAGACAGACTCATATCCATGGGGAACAGCAGTGTGAAATGTTTAGAATTTTACAATGTTAGAAACTGACACAGAGACACACAAATTGTAAGAAGTGAAAGTCATAGAATGGCCTAACGTCTAAAAGATTTTTGTCTGGCACAGACTTTCCTTACTGAATTTTAGTCTTGTAGATTAACACTCATTTGCATATAAATTACACTTCATAGTTTCTTTGTCTGAATCTACACTGTCAGCAATATCTGGTGCTGCCATAGGTGTGGCTTGGTGGCATTTTAGAAATTTTATAGTCTCCTGCGTAGCTTTCAATGAAGCTGCTCCTCCTTTTTATACCACTAGGACTTACAAAGCACTTAACTTTGACTGGTTTGTGAGTTAGGTTTTACTGAGTGAAATATCTATGTCTACAGCTGGGATATTGTTGAGAAGTAATGTTAAAACCTCATTTCTTTTCAAGAATTGAACCTTCCACCAATATGCCTTTATTTATTTTACATTAAAATGAGAAAAGTACATTTTCCAAAAAGTGAAAAGATATCTTCATGTGAAATAGTAGTCTGTGAAAATGGACAGATTTGATTGACAAAACACAATATACCTCAATAGAGACTATCTATCATTGACATTGGTAACATACTGTAATATAAAAAGAGGGTAGTTACATCAGAACATATTCATCCGAGAGCAGTTTGGTCTAGTGGTTAAGGCATCAGGCTGGGAATCAGGAGGCTGTGAGTTTTAATCCTGCTTTAGGCATGAAAGAGAGGTGGGTGATTTTGGGCCAGTCGTTCTCCCTCATCCCAACACACCTCACAGAGTGATTGTGAGGAAAAATAAGAAGAAGGAATATTAGATGTTTGCTATTTTGAGTTATTTACATAAATAATAAAGGAAGGAAATAAATAACTACAGGTAGTCCTCAACTTATAACAGTTCATTTAGTGACCATTCAAAGTTACAATGGCACTGGAAAAAGTGATTTATGACCATTTTTCACACTTACACACTTCACACTTATCATCATTGCAGCATCCCCATGGTCACACGATCAAAATTCGGATGCTTGGCAACTGTCTCACATTTATGATGAGGGTCATGTGATTACCTTTTGCGACCTTCTGACAAGCCAAGTCAATGGGAAAGCCAGATTCACTTAACAGCCATGTTATTAAGTTAACAACTGCAGTGATTCATTTAACAATTGTGGCAAGAAAAGTCATAAAATGGGGAAAAATTCACTTAACAAATATTTCACTTAGCAACAGAAATTTCAGGTTTAATTATGTTTATAAGTTGAGGACTACCTGTACAGATACTTTTTAGCTTGGCTGGCTTCTTCCAAGTCCATTTTGCTGTAGTATAATCTTGACTTTTCCAAGTTAATCATGGCGCTCTAACATCCTTCTTAGAGTTTTATTTCCATTATTTAATCCAGGCCTTTCCTGGGTTGGTCTTCCAACTCTTCATTAATCACAGTGACTGGCAGTTTGTTCTCACCTAGGCTTCCTGCAGCATGAAGCCAAATCCTTGTCCCAATAAACCCCTTTTATTTAATTTACAATGAATTCCTCTCCAGCAAAGTCTTTCCTCTCCCACAGTCTTTCAAGATAGTTCACAAGTACCGACCTTTATCAGGCTTGGAGAGTGGCCTGATATCTTTCAGACGCCGCAATACTTGGCAAGAATGCAGGAATGAACTAATTGTCTCCTGCAAATACCCCTCCCCTTTCACTCCTTTTTTATTCCCTATGGGAGGAACCATTCACCATCCACCTGTGGCCTTACTCCCAAGTTGACCCTTGTTCCTTAGTTGTTCCCTTCGTCTGACAACTCTGTGCAAACCTACACTGGGAACAGACGCCAGCTATTCATCTGCCTCACTGATGTCTGACTCCGAAGGCAGCTGATAACAGTCAGATGGCCCTGGCCCCATCTCTGCCTCTGATGCAGAGCACTCGTCAGAGCCTTCTCCAGCTCCCAGGACTGGCCCATGTTCCTCTCCAACCTCCTCACTGTCCGAATCTGCTGCCAGCTCTGCTGGCGGGCCACAACACAGTTATCAGAGTAGGATTTACATTTAGGAAGCCTACTGAGTTGGAAAAAACTGGTCTAGTTTGTTCTTGTTTACTAGTCAGTTTGCTTGATGATGTTGCATCACATTTCTTTCATAAGTCATTATCTGGAGACTGGTTTTGAGTGCTGACGAATGCTCAAGATGAACTGAAGAGTTTTACCATTTAATTCACAAGGATGCAATAAGAATGCATGGAACTATCAGCTCAGTCTGAACAAGATGGAGATAAAAAAGACGTCCACTTTGTAGCCATATTGCCTTCTGTACATCTTTCTTTTCTTGATTAATTTTTAAACATGCCCCTACTCCAATCCCGTTTTCCCCCTCTGGTCCAAGGATACCATTTGTTCCCAGCATTTTTAAAAAAGTGTTTCTTTCTCCATAACACCAAAAGTGTTTCTTTTGGTGAGCAAAAGAAGAGATTTTCCAGCACCAAATCTGAAGTTAAATACAGTGATAGAACGCTGGGATGGGAGTTGGGGTGTGTGTGGAGAAGCACACATGATAACCTGCAAGGCCAGAGTGCAAGATTCAATATCTGTGCATGGCTGACAGGAGCATGTCAGACATAATGGAATATTAAGAGATGAAACCTTTGTTATACTCGGGGGATTCAGATAAGATAGCATTAAATACTTTCCTGCTATTGAATCTTAGGAAGTTGCAGATCATTTTTGCACTGGGACAACTGAGCTTGAAATGACCATGGCTCCTGATGTGGCTAAAAGATGCTATCAAGGAAAATAACTGTTTGGGGGGAAATTCCTCAATAAAACTGAATCAATCAGGACTTGATCAGAAGGTCTTGCTAAGGATAACATCATATTGCTGAGAAGATTGGAAAGGGAGGCAAACGACAAGGGCAGTGAAGGCTTAGAATTGCCAATAGGTACCAAGGGTTAAAAAAACCCCTCTACTATAGAAATTGTACTAACTTCAACTAGAATTAGAAAGAGGATTCTAATGCACAGAAATAAGATGGGGGATAAGGAACAATTTATATTCTGGATTGATTAATGAACAGTTGTTAGGAGATATACAGTATTTGTTTGCATTGTCCGAGCGATTAATTCTCTAGCAACCGGGGAAGTTTATTTCCACTTTGAAAGTTATGCAATCAGAGTATGTTTCTGATTGCACAGCTAAAATATATATATACTCGTATCAAATTATAAAGTGCCATTCTGTGGCATTCTGAGTAGGAATACTTTAATTAAAAAAACCCTTCTCATTCTGGGTTCCGATTAGGAGTAGGTTGCAATTTATTTTACTACCAGTTCGCTCGTTCACGTGCGACACTGTCCAGGCAGGTGAGTGGAACCTCCTACCGCCACCACTACTGGTTCGCCCGATCCGGAGTGAACTGGCAGCAACCCACCTCTGGTTCTGATGTAAGATGTAATGGATTTATTTGTTTGAGGGTTTGGTAAAAATGATTGGAACCTAGTCATATGTGATTTGTAAACTATGATTTATGCCTTAATGTGACATTTCAACTGACTCCTTCAGTTTTATTAAGTTATGATTCAAGAAGTTTTTGGCTTCCAGCAGGATCAAAATACAGATAGTTCTCGACTCACAACTGTAATGGAGTATGCCCATTATGGTTGCAAATAGTGATGGTCATTAAGTTAAGTGACCAGGTTATCGCCTTGCTTAATAATCTTCACCACTGCTTTCCCTGGTGCAGTTGTTAAGCAGAGTATGGGGTGTTTCTGGGGTGAGGGAGGCATTCAGATGTCTAGAGCAGGCCTAGGGTTGCCAGCCTTGGGCCTCCCCCACCCCCTGAGGTGAGGGTGCTCCACTTCCCACCTCTTGGGAACCCCTCAGGTCTTGGATCCACTTCCCGCACCCTTGGATACCACCCCATCTTTCTCATTTCATGTCACCCTTTGTGCATTTACTGTGGGAGAAGGAGTAGCAGAACCTGTATGCTGAGTTAAAAGAGGAATCAGCCTAGAATTCCTTCATAGCTGCAAATGGATGAAGTCCTTTTCTTCCCCCCACCCCTTGAGTGCTGTTGGCCCTTATCTAACTCTAAGAGGCTGTTGATTGTTAGTTAAGAAGATTCTTGTGCATAGGCTGTAGCTATGAATCAGTTTAACTGAATCTTCATGTGTGGACCTACTCTTTGGGGCCTGGCACTTATTTTTCAAAAAAACCTTGGACCTCCAGAACTTGTGTTGGGGAAGCAGGGCACACTGCTCCATCCCTTGCTGTCCCTGGAACTATGTTTTACCCTAGACAGGTAAGAGCTGCTAGACTTTCTGAAGGGCTAAAAATAATGTACAATTATTACTCACTTAACTGTCATAACTGAGATTAATAAAGCCATCACTGTGACATGATTGTTAAGTGACACATCACGTGACTGAAATCAACTTCACTTGCTTGACAACTTCTGTGGTTTTGCCATGGTTGTTAAATAAGCAAGTCACCTGCAGTTGTTAAGTGAGACATCACGTGAATGCTACCTGTGATTTTACTGATGGCTTCTAATTGATTCTGTTTGTCAGAAGAACACAGATTGTGACCACATGATGGCAGGACACTGTTACAGTTGTAAATTCCTGTTAATTGTGCCTGAATCTCAGTCACATGATCATGTGATGGTCATAAGATTGAGGAACAATCATTAAGTTACTTTGTCAGTACCATTGTAACTTTGTCAATCACTAAAGACTGAAAAGCCTGTATAAATTGCTTACATTTTAGCTTCAAAAAGACATGAGGAATGGCAATTTGTATAAATCAAACTGTTTTTAAAAGTTGCAAATAAGTGACAAGCGACCAGAACCAGAATATGATGTCATGCACAAAAGTATGCAAAAAGTTCGCAAGTGAAAACTGTTTATAAATCAAGTTCTAACCCAACATACTTGGAATAGACATCCAAAGGAACATACCAAATTACATGAAAGGTCAGTGAATGTAAAATACTTGTAGCGATGGTTATAGGATCATTTTAAAATCTTTTTTCATCACCTTAATACTTGGGAGGGAGAAATTATATTTAAATACATCGCAAGAACTAATGAGAGTTTTTTGGATTATAACACCAAAGTCAGGAGACATTTTTTTTCCTAAATACCTGGCACTTGCTGGAAATTTTATCCAATTACTGAAGACATTTGGGGGGAATTAAGGCTGTACATGAATTTTTTATGGACTGTCAGCTTTTTTCTGTCTCTTTTAAATGAAATAAAACTTTTCAAGATTTTTTTTTGAGTGAATAAACACACTTAACTTTTCATTATCCAAGTGTTTGATAAACACACTTCATCCTTTTCATCTTAACTAAATAATAGTATCATTTTAGTAAGGCAGTGTCTCAATCAAAACTACCGTGGACAAATATGGGTGCTGGTTTAGACAATAGATAATTAAAAATTTAGAAATAGCTATTTCAATAAAATGCATAGACATTATCAGAGGTTGAAAGATACCCAGCACTGTATCCATAATTCATAATTTCTGTAAATATTCTGGGAGAAGCAGTTTTCAAAAAAGAAAAGTACCTAGTCACAGCTGCTTCAAAGTGTTTTTAAAAAAATCAAAATGCATAAATGGGTTTTAATAATGAACATTATTTTGTGCAAATCCAAAGAAATCAAATCAGATTGTACAAAGATCACCTTAAAGAGAATATGCTATACTTTCCATGGAGGTTTTATAAGAAAACTAGTTAGGAGATGAGGTGCAAAACTGACATTGAAAAAAAAATCAAAGTCAACACTATTTTTTTAAAAAAAGCAAATAAGGAATCACTTTGCTGGTGAGTTTCCTGTCTCTCTTTTACATTTTCTGAACAGAACTCCTTAACTTGCTTTTACATCTCCCTAACTGAAAAGATGTGCCTACTGTTTAACATTTCCTGTCCCTTTGACTCAACCAGTCAGTGACATGTTGATGGATCTTAAGCAACATAAATGACCTAAGCAGATGTGTCTTATCACAAACCTGATATGTCGTTCCCCAGAGACATGACAAAATGAGAACGCATAGCTTTGTGACACATTGTGGTGGAAAATGAAAATAGTTTTTGGAAACAACAATGCTTTAAAAAGAAAATCTAGGCCTGAAGTAGTACATGTCATGATTGAGTATGACAATATCTTTGTTGGTCCTCTGTCTGGATTGACGATGGAACTGCAGGATAATCTTGATGCAGTCACCTTAAGAATTTCAGGTGACAGATGGTAAAAGATAAAGGCCTAACCATCGACGATGGATTCTGTTTTAAGCACCTGTACCTTAATATCCATATTTCACTTTGCCGGAGTTAAAATTTCTCATTATGATAGAACAAATGTCACTTCTGCCCATAGGGTTATACCCTCCCTTCACTGGTTAGAAAAAGATACCCCAGTTTCTTTGCAAGATCGCAGTCAACTGTTTCAGGCCTAGTTGATGTGGGAACATCAATGTCCCTGGTCTTCCAGAGCATGGACAAGACTTCTCTCCAGATAAATGATACTAAGACTATTATGCAGAATATGTGGCACTCATCAGATTCTCAGAGAGAGGGGGGGAGAGGGAGGGAGGGAGAGGGAGAGAGAGGGAGCGAGAGAGCTTTCAGTATGGGTTTCATGAGCATATACATGCATGTGGGCTATGTTTTTGGTATGCATGCATATGTCTTAGAACAGTATGATGACCTTGGAAAGCACTTGCTTTTTGAGAGCCATGCCAGCAGAACATAATTAAAATAGAGTTTTCATTTGATTTCTTTTTTTAAAATTTAAGTTGTATGTGCCACTAAATTTGAAGCTCTTCCAGCTAGGGGTCCGGATTTGTGTTAGTTCTCACATGATCAGTGAAAATAACATAATAACAAACGTGAACATTGTAAATGCAAAGGCTAGATGGCAACCATTTTTTCTGCAGAACCGATTCCAGATGGTACATTACACACAGGCCAACAATGATAGAGAGTCACAAAAGGGTTTGGATATTATTCTTGCTCTCAAAGCACAGCAATCATTAGCATTTATAGTTTCCTAACCTTTTGTTTTGTAAAGAATTACTTATCAGGAGTTACTAGATTCTTAGGAGTTTGTCTAATTATTTCTGGTCCGAACCATCGTTTTCAGGCATGAAGTGCTATAATCTTTGCTACCGGTTTGGAACTTCTGCACATGCACAGAGCGTCTTTGATGATGTCTGGGCAGAGTCACCCACCATCGCCATTACCGGTTTGCCCAAACTGGGGCAAACCGGCAGAATACCACCTCTGATTGTTTTCTTTGTGCGCAACTTCGAGTCAGTGTTGGCCCTTGGCAACTGCCTGCCAAGTTCTTGTAGTTTTCTTGCTAAGATCTTAGAAGTTGTTTGCCATTGCCTCCTTCCTAGGGCTGAAAGAAAGTGATATCCAGCAGGCTTTGTGTGGTGGAACTAGAACTCATGGCCTTTCAGCTTCTCTAGTATTTTAACTATTACATCAAATTGGTTCTTGACCATTGACTGGAGTGTGACAATTTGTAACATATTTACAATGCTTGCAATGATTCTCAAATCTCAGGATGATTCTGCCTGCTCAGAAGTCTCCATAGAGTGCCTGTTTACAGACCCATCTTCTTCAGAGGAGAACATAGGCTTTATCAGTGGTGGCCCCAACTTTATGGCACACAGTGTCCCCAGAGATGCACCCAGCCTCCTCAGTCCTGGCATTCCAAAGAGCCAGTGGTGGGATTCAATTTTTTTTACTACCAATTCTATGGATGTGGCTTTCTGGGCATGGCTTGGCTTTGTGAGCATGGTAGGGAAAGATACTACAAAATCCCCATTCCCTTCCCATCCCACTTACCTACTTTCCAGCTCCGTTCTCCTGTTCAGGGCAACAAAAGAAGATCAGCTGGGAGGCTGGGAGGCAGCAGAGACGGGGCCACCCTATTTGCCAGTTCTCCGAACTACTTAAAATCTCTGCTACCGGTTCTCCAAAACCTGCCCGAACTGGCTGAATACCACCTCTATGAAAAGCCCTTAAAATACTTCTTTTCTAGTGGGCATTCAATCAGTGACTGGGGAAGGAGCACTTATGATGATTGGATGTTGTTTTAAGGGGAGGGATTATGGTTTGAGAATGCTTGGATTTTATGTGGATTTTTCTTTTATTAAGTTAGCTGCTTAGAGTCCATGCATGTGGGCAACATAAAAATGCGACAAACAAAATAATATTGTAAGTTCGGCAGCATA
This sequence comes from Thamnophis sirtalis, assembly GCF_051295495.1. Lineage (NCBI taxonomy): Eukaryota > Metazoa > Chordata > Lepidosauria > Squamata > Natricidae > Thamnophis > Thamnophis sirtalis. The sequence continues at coordinate 26,014,795 of NW_028261387.1, forward strand.
ATTTTTTTTTACAGCAGTTTAAAAATGGATGATGAAGATAACATTAATGGCAACAACTATGATAGAAAAGCATGATCCTTACCATAAAATAAACCAAACGAATGTTCTTAACCCTATTACCATTTTCTCAGAAAATCAAGGATTCCTATTTTAATTATACATTATTTATTGGGGAGGGGGTTTAAAGCACAACTGCTTTTTCTTTCAGGTACATTCAGTAATAAATACATCTTTCAGAAAGAAATTTTGAATTTTCAAATAGAAAAGCAGATTAAAATAGGCATAATGTGCACACATATGTACATATAGGATTATGAAACATAACTATCTGATTTGGGAGTGTATGTATACTGGGCTTTTTTCATTTTTTTCATTTTTGCAAAAGTTTTAACTATAATATACTGTATATATTAAGTAAAAGCGAGTGCCTAGGATGAAACACTGAGACTTGGTTTTCCTATGGATGCCTTCATGTACTGTATCATGAAAATAGTGTGTTGAACTAGGTCATAGTTAAACCCACTTCACTTGAAACTTTATGGACACCCAGCTTGCAAGAAAATCCTACTGAATGCTGTGAAGCTTTCTAGTGAATCAAGTCTTTCTCTGTGTCTCATTAATTTGTATGAGACTACCCAATTCATTGTCAAACGCTGAATGTGTGAGAAAAGAAAGATGCATTTCCAAATTTGATACAGGCTCTTAAAAAAAGCAAGTCCATAGATACAGTAAAATAACTCTTTTCTTTTTATTCTAAGAAAAAGTAAGAAGACAAATCTGTTCAATAATAGTCTGAAGGCTTTGTGACATAGAAAATTAAGATTACATTAAATATATGGCTTTCGGAATTGCCCCATTCCTTCAGCCAAACTGATTTTATACTGACCCAGTTGATGTATATGAATTTCAACTTGTGAGAAAAGTAAGGTACAGAACATGCTGTATTCAAGATGAAGTAATAAATGTATTCCTCTCTTGGGACAGTTGCAGCTTCCCCTTTGACTTCTCCCAGTCAATTAAATTATTAGCTGGCATATATTTTTAATGAGGTGAGCAGCAACCTCTGCTGGTGCCTCTGTGCAGAAAATTCCCGGTTTTCTCCCAGACCTAGCCTGGCAGTCATAATCTTCTGGACAGATCACTTATTTGCAACTGATTTTTTCCCCTCCCTTGTTCATTTCAGAATGATGCAAAGCAAGCAACAATCATACACATCAAAAGGTCCGCATGGTGTTGTAATCCTGTAACTGCGTACTTTCATCACAATTATTGTAAAATGTGGAGTGAACCCACTTTCGATTATATTTTGAATTTGAAAGACAGGATCAACCAGAATGTTTGACGAGTAAGCATTTTCTCTCCATTTACACAGATAAAAGAAATCCTGAGCGAACTTGGACACCTGGAAAGGGCCAATTGCCGAAGGATGGCATTTTGTTTTGAATGAAATCCCAATTTTAAAAGATAAGATTAAATGTTAACAATAACTTTCTATGCCAACCCTTAAAGATAAATGTGTCCAATGAATCCTACTACATAATTAGAAATTCTATATACTCCCAACAACCATGGATATTGGTCCAGGGAAAGATTTTGCTTATTTTAGCACTCCTTAATTATAGTTTGAAATTTCTCATAAAATATTTGATCAGTTTTATTGACCAACATGCTTCAGTGCTCTACAATACGCAAGGATATATTTCAAAGCTGAAATAATATTTAATCAGGCATTTCATACTTCATGAATGCCAGATTTTCTGATATTCTAGGAAGTCTTAATTGCCTGAAAAATGGTTCTTTTAGCCATCGCAGGTATTATACTATTCCGTTCTGACAAATCATCCCTCTGGCATTCTGAGCAAATGCAGGTTAATGGAGAATCCTTTAATAATTTTATTAAATTAAATTAAGTATATTATCCTAATAGCTCTTTTGCCAATTTTCTCTCATTTAAATAATGACTAGAATTCACTAAATGAATAATAATCCATCATGGTTTTTTTGTAGATGTAATTCTTTGCATGTTTACTTGGAAATAAGTCTCACTAAATAATGTCTTTCTGTGTCAAAATAATTCTACGTAGGAATGTAGCTTCCGACTCTCTGATATTTGTTTTTTTTATACAGTTTGAAACTAATTCACGTTATTTTGTCCAACACAAAACACAACAGTCCAATTCATTTATCTTCTGCAGTGATTCAGTTTGACCTCAAATCCACTAGATTTACATTACTATTTGTTTCACTTCAGTGACAGGGATTGGGAGATTCTTTCTGAATAGGATTCAGCTACAAAATTAATTTGTTTCGTAAGGAGCTATATGTATCTAATGAGATATATCACATTTTTCAATCCCAGGTCCTGAACGCACCTAATTTCAGCCATTAGTTTCTACAATGGAAAATGGAAACCTTTTATGATAAAAAGATACAAATGTGAGCTTCTATTTAATAATAGGAAAAAATCAATAGTCAAAATATTGCAAAACATATTTTTTTAGTTATCCTTCCTTCATGAGTTATAGGATGGATGCAGAACAGTTTAAGTTTTTTTAAGTAAAAAAAACGACTTTAAAAATTAGTCGGTAATATCTATTTATTATATTTCTGCACCCCTCATCTCACTTATACGATTATGGTTATTATGGTTACTGTTTTCTTCAAAGGGACGGTAAATATATAAAAGAAAATGTTAAATTTAATGTCAAAATACTAAAATAGTTTACTTTTGAGAAAATATATCTTGGCTATAGCATCAAATGAAAGTCTTGGGTTTCTGTGGGGTTTTTGTTTTCTTTGTTTTCTTGTCCTATTACACCACATTTAACTGGGATTTGGTATATCTTTACATATGTTCACGACTCTAGGGGCCAGTGCTCATCTCCATTTCAAAGCCGAAGAGCCAGTGCTGTCCAAAGACATCTCCGTGGTCATTTGGACAGCATGACTAAACACTGAAGAAGCATAGAACACTGTTATCTTCCCACCAAAGGTGGTTCCTATTTTTCTACTTCCATTTTTACATGCTTTCGAATTGCTAGGTTGGCAGAAGCTGGGACAAATAACGGGAGATCACTCTGTTACATGGTGCTAGGGATTCGAACAGCTGAACTGCTGACCTTCTGATCAACAAGCTGAGTGTCTTAGCCACTGAGCCACAACGTCCCTCAAAGACCACATTACCATAGTCCAAATCACATCGAATAGAAAACCAGGCACTCAAGAACAGCAAGAGCAGTAAGATTTAGAGGGGCTTTTTACTAAATAGCTGATCACTTACTGTAATTTAAATTAAGAAAGAATTTAAAAAATCAAATTAAATACATGATTGGATATCAAGCCTTTTTGAGTGCAGGTTTCATTAAAACAATTAAAAATGTGAAGTAGTTGGTTACACACCCAATGTTGTTATAGGGATGACGTTTGCAGTATGCCTAAATTAATTTGAAGTAAAGTACTCCTTTCGAAACAAAGAATCCAGATTTTAGTAACCCCAGCTAACAGGTAAAACTTTTTTCCCCTCACAAATGTGTCTCAGCAATATGATTTAAGCTATATAACATTATGTTCTAGATACATATGACTACAAGATATGGAATAAGGCCAGGCCATCTTTTTCAGAATTGTGTCTGGCTTTTAAATGATATGCTGGGACTATCGTGTTTCCCCGAAAATAAGACAGGGTCTTATTTGCTTTTGACGCCTTGGCCTTATTTTTGGGGAGGTCTTATTATTTTTGAGGTACAGGAGGCAGTCAGCATGGTCACCTCATGGCTGTTGCTGTGTTGCAATATTTTCAGGGAGGGCTTATTTTCAGGGAAGAGCATATTTTAGTGCAAGCACTCAAAAGCCCAATTGGGCTTATTATCCGGGAAGGTCTTATTTTCAGAGCAATAGCAATAGCAATAGCAGTAGACTTATATACCGCTTCATAGGCCTTTCAGGCCTCTCTAAGCGGTTTACAGAGAGTCAGCATATTGCCCCCAACAATCTGGGTCCTCATTTTACCCACCTCGGAAGGATGGAAGGCTGAGTCAACCCTGAGCCGGTGAGATTTGAACCGCTGACCTGCTGATCTAGCAGTAGCCTGCAGTGCTGCATTTAACCACTGCGCCACCTTGGCTCTTAGAGAAACAGGGTATGTTGTTCCTAAAAGGAACAAAGCAGAACAAAGTTATGGAGAGCACTGAGGGGAAATAATCAGATAGGCTAGGAAAAAATGATCACTGTTTAATCACTGTTCAATTGAAATTAAAATTAAATAGAATGGATAGGATCATTCCCTTTTGATTTAATTAGTCATCAGTTTGATGAGAAATTTGGAGGGAGTCTGAGGCATCATACTGAGAATTTGATGGGTGGCTCCTATGGTTTTGGTAATACAGATCTCTCTAACACCTAAATAAAAATATTTTTGTACTCTGTTTTATCAATGATAGTGACTTAGCCTAATTTTCTCTTAGCAAAGAATCTCTCTCTTTGATAACTGTCTATTAAATTGCTTTTGCGGGATACCTATTGAAGTAGGCAAAGGCCTATCTTTCCAGAATGAAATCAGGATAAGCCATTGATTGGATCCAGCCAGATTCCATTATCATTCTTATTTTATTGAATGACTTCTAATCTGATTTGTAGTGTCTTAGATCTACTTGCTCCTGATTATTTAAAAGTAGCATTTCCATTGACAGTATTGCCATTGCCAGTGGGTTTTTTGGAGTACTTCTAAAACCTCATTTGTGTTTAGCCATCTTAAGGATTTCTTTTAAACATATTCAATCATGCACTTCCCAACTGCCCCTCCCCTCTATTTCAAAGCAAGACAGGATAGTTTTTAAATCTAAATCTGTTTCCCAAATCATCTTTTTAAGCAAAAAGGGAAGAAAAACCAATCCCAGATACACCAAAGCCTGCTTGAGGGGCCTATTTTAAGCAGCATGGCATTCAGTTAAGGTTCTGAGGAGAAAATTTTAGTGACTCAACTTGGTAAATTAAAGGGTGCCGTGGCATGGTGATTAACTCTCATTTGTGCATTCGTGTTAAAATTAATTAAAAAGTTTGAGCCATAGGAGATAGCTTGCAACTTCAAGGCCTGACTCAGCCCACAAAAGTCAGTGTAGATCCACTAGTGATTCATCTTGGCTAAGATGAGAGGAGCTTTAAAAGAAAAGAACAGTCAGAACAAATGTGTTTTCAATGGTGCTTAACAGCAGGAATACCACTGAGACTTCAATGCAGTGCTGCTGGAGTGTGACATGATAATACAGTGTGTACATTGTTTTGTATATTCTCTGAAAAAGCTTTTTCCCCCTCCTTGAACAGCCCCATGCCACTTTCACATAGATTGCATTTTAGCCCAACATGACAAAGTTAATTGTCTCAACTAGATAAATTGTGGATTGTATACTTTCTGGGGCAGAATATGTTGTATTTTGTGATCATGCTAAACAACCAGCCTCTCTTTGATGATGTATTCGTGCACTAATGAACATAACGCAGCAACGTTATTATATCAACAGTCAGTGCTATTACTATCAATTGATTTCATTACATTCTATATTAATTACATCCAGTATATTTAGGAAGATCAATAATAGAGTATCTAAATTAAGGCAGGATGGAATATATATTTTGGTATATACTTGGTACCTTAATCTTAAGAAGCGCTGCAGATATTCTTGCTTACAAAGTACTTAATAATAGAGGCAGTCTTTGCTGACAGTAGAAAGATAAGTAACAGATGGAAAAATATGTCATATAAATATTGCTTCCCCCCGCCAGTTATTCACACCCAGACAGTTATAAATTTTACATTGGTCAGTGTTAAAGCATTTAGGAAAATCTTTTCTCCAGCCTTTAAAGTATGAAAAAAAAATTCATTGAAGAGAAAGTGCTGTTGTTTGACACAAAGCAGTATTTATAAACTGAAACTAAATGCCTTACCTATTTTTCCCTTCTGTCAATAGATTTTTTGTCAACCCAAGAGTCAGAGGTCAGTATCAGAATGCCCCTTTGGCACCTATTTGCTATAAGTAGCAAACTTGTTCAGTATTGATCCACAATGTCTAAATATCTATTATGTGGGATATAAAAGGTGGTTTCACGTCTTTCTAAAACAGATAATTCATAAAGGCCAAAGGTCAGCTCTAGTGATATATTATTGTTTCACTATATTGGAGATCACACACAGGAGCAGAGGGACAGCATAACAGGGTAGGGAAAGTGTCAATGAAGCCTTGAAGCAGAAAGTTCAGTGTCGGCTGGAAATTTCCTTCTTTCCATACAACACAACACAACTTGACCAAATCTGTCTTCTTGAGCCTGCTGTCTTCATCTATGAAATCGTCAGAACTTGAAGTCTAAAGATGAAGACGCTTATAAAGATTCCTTAACTGTACAGTTGGGTGACAGCATCTCGATGGGAATAATTTTACTGCAGATTACCTTCCATTTAAAGAACAAAAAAAGAGATAGCATGATACTTCCTGTAGAACAGCAATACCGGTATACTGCCCTATTATAGAACATTAGCATTGGACAGCCCCAATATCCTGCCAAAGATTGCTATTCCTAGCAGCTAATATTCAACAATATTATGCGCTCAACTTTAGGATTCCATATATATTTCATCTTTGTTAAGATGTTTATACACCATCTGTTAATGATGTTACTATATCATCTGCATTATTGTGGCTAACCAATTTTAACATAACTAGAAGCCATTATATTCCATGATGATGAAATCCACAAGTTAATTATATATTATCTGAAGAAATCTTTCCTTAGCATATATTAGCTTGTCATTTTATCGCCTTCCCCCCCTCTTCCTCTCCATTCTCCTCTGCATTATGTTATAAAATAATCAAATATAAAACAAAATATTAAATCAAATCAAAATATCAGGGTGAATCTTGCTTTATTTTGATTTTATTTGAATGTAATTAAGTAGAGGTCATTTCCCTTTAGTAGTTGGATATCTCTTTAATTTGCTGCATGCCCAAATTTCCAATACGGTCTGCAAACCTTATTTACAATCATCTTAATTTTTATGTTTTAATTATGAATTAGAATTAGTCTAATTAGCATTTTTCTCAAATGTCATTCATGATTTGGTACAGTCACATTTACTGTTTATGTCCTAGTGCACTCAAGGGACTTAAGGAATGCATGACAATTCATACCTGAAAACATTAACGGACAAATAGACAATACAGGGTCACTGAATATTCCAAAGGACAAATAGGCAGGGATGCTGAATGACATATTTTTAACATTCTTCAACGTTTTGCTCTTTGAACTCCTGATCAGCTGCATGTGCCTTAATGGGCTCAAGAAAAACAAATTACACAGAAGTGTTTGCCTGGAATTTAGGCAGAAGTTGAAAATAATTTTATTTTCTTTGAAAGAACTGTAAACTGTATTTAAAATGGAGTGGCATTCTGTTTCACTGAAGCAGATTATGGTTTTAGACTGAGGTCAAATAACTGGTTCCAGATTACATTTCTTCTAGGATACATTTGAGGAGAAAGTAAATTGTGATGAATCATCCTACAACATGATTGTTAAAATGTCAGGCTCCATAAGTTTCAATGCATTCTTATGGCTCTGAGCACTAAAATGCAACTGAATGTTGGAATAAGTGAAACTCAAAAGTGTCAGATAGTTAGCTTTTAGAGGAAAAAGACATTACTCACCGAGCTGCTAAATTCACATTGCCTGATTTTCAGAGTCAAAACATCATGCATGGACAAGGATATCCACCCCAAAGATTGTTTTTTTATTATGGGTCTTGACTACATACCCCAGTTTTCTGAAATTCTGCAAAATGCAAAACAGTCCTGGAAAAAATGTTCCTAATGTAATTGCATCACATTGCTAGGTGGAGAAATTGGGTGGATGAGAATAAGGGTGTCCGCAACCATTTTCAAAAGTTGCTTTTCTCCTTCATGGTGGTAAGGATTGAAGAAATGAATGTACAATGAAATATCCACTGGAAGAATACCAACATGCAAACAACTATGTCCAAATTGGCTTCCTTGTCACCCAGGACATAGGACAACAAGCTACTGTTTATTGCTCTTGGGATTATTCATCAGACATCTTTTAAAATCTATATGCATGCCTTCCATTTGTTATTGTAAAGAGATTCCATTGAAGCAGCTTTATCAACATTCTGTTGTCTTCATGTACCTTTGATCATCTGAATGGATATAACCTGTAGTGATTTATTTAGTTTTACACCAGGCTGGGAAATGCATCATCTGACCAGTCTTTAATTAAAGATAGAACAAAGGAAAATTTATTTGTACACTCCCATTGGTGTTCTCCATAGCTGGCTTTTTGACCCTTGACAATTTGAACATGGGTAGACTTCAATGGTTGGGGGATTGTGAGTCTTGAAAGTGCACCCACATTCAGGTTGCCAAGCATGAAAAACACTGTTTTAAGTTTCCATGGCACTTGTTTGCATTAAATGGTGGCTCAGAAGAAAACATATTTTATCTAAATATTTGTGCAGAAATATAAAAAGAAAGTTTTACGTAGAGATTATGTTTGTGTGACCTCGCCATCTATGTGGCAGGCTATTGACATATTCCCAAGGACTGAATGATCCCCCATGACTTGACTTGTTCTGTTGATGACTTCTTATAATCTCCAAACTGAAAAAGAGATTGAAAAGTTAGTAGATTCTTTTCCATTCCTTGCTATTTCTATTATTTATTTTTTTCAAAGCAAATATGAAAAAGTGAGGAGGCCACTTTTTCATCTCCCTGGGTGGGTGGTTGTACACAGGGAAGTAGAAACAAAAATGCCTGTGAGGAGAATAGACACTGTTCCTAAGCAGTCTCTATTCTAAGACTTTGTCTTGATCATAAACATCAGAAGGGACAGTTGACCCACTGGTCTCACAGACCAAGGTATCTCTGACTTCTCCATATTAACTTGCTGGCTAATTAGCTAGGATTTAGATTTTTACAAAACACTCATCCTTACCCTATGGCCTAGTTGAGCTTGTAATGTGATCAGAGCTATTGACTGGCAGGTCCCTCCCTCAGAATTGACCTTTGTGGAGAAAAATCCAGCTCAGTTTTGTGACTTTAATTACATAGTTGATAGTACCTCCTGTTTTGTTTTTTTGGGGTGGGGTTTTTTTTTTGCTGCCTAAAATTGACAAGACCTTAATCAGTTACAGGCTGAAGATTTTTGTCTCCTAATCCTTCTAGCATGTTCTGTGGTAGAAAAAGGTGGTTTTTCTGATGCTGGAAATGGTAATTTATATGCAAGTGGACCTAAGTGTGTGTGTTCTGTGTGTGTGTTCACAACTCTTGAGTGTGACCTCAAGATCTCTTCCAAGTATTCCTGCTGAATTTAACTTTTAGTGTATCTGAAAGGGGGAAGCTGCATTTATGAATAGTAACTATATTAATAGTAACTACATCCACCCTAATTTTAATAAAATATATTTTAGTTGTTCCCTAGCATGCACCCATTTCTTTGTATGGTTCCTCTCCATTGGTTGCAATGCAGCCTCCAGAATACAATTGAAAGACTTAGTGAGATCCTGTCTGAAATAGACTTGAGATCTCTGCTATAGGACCCTAATCTTGAATGGACAATCACAAGCTTGCAAAAGTGAGGAAAATATGAAATCCAACTTTGCAACCATGACAGAATGGTATCTGCCTAGCTATTCTTGAGTCTGTAGATGACCATTACATAGCAAATTTTATAGCAGAGTTAGGGCAAGAAATCTGAACTGTTTTAAGTTCAACACTCATCTGAAAACACCCCTTCATTTTCTTCTTCTTGAGGAACCCGCTATATATTTATTGGTTAGAATTACATCCTGCCTTTGGTTCAGAAGCTCAAGACCACATACATAGCATTCCCTTTTCCTGTTTGTCTTTACCACCATAACTGCAAGGTGAAAGCAGTGATGGATCTAATCCTTTGGTGTCACTCTACAATTTACAAAATATTTCACTGAGTCTTAAATTCTGTTTCATTTTTTTAAATGTCAATTTTTGTTCTTCCATGTTAGACTACAGAAAAAAACCTCTGTTGCAAATACAGATCTCGGCCACACAAGGGCAGTCCACCAACAAGGCATGGTTGCTGGATTTGTAAAGCAGATGCCAGATTCCTAGAGGCCTTATGTTTGGCTGAGCAAAAACACTACTGATATCCATTTCACTGGGCAGGTGCCCCTCCGTGGGTAGCTGGAAGTGACACACTTTATAATTGCCCATAGACCTGGAAGCAGCAAATGAAGCCATGCAGATCTTTGGCTAGCATAACTATTATACCCAGTTTTATATCTTCGGAGTTCAGTTGGAAATCTGAAATTGTATTTGTCATCTGTTTTTGAACAATTAACATGGTTCAAGATGAGACTCCTTACCTGCATGATGATGTGATTATCCCCAATCTGATAAACCTCAGAGGTATTCAATTGCAATTCCCATCATTCTCAACCATTAATGACTGGGGAAAGCCCACAGTAAACAAATCCACTACTAGCTTGCCACCAGCCTTTTAACAATATCTGCAATTATCCGAATAACAGTGTTTTTAAATAAACTGCAAACAATAAATAGAATGCAGAAATGTTGTTCTGTTGTGGCAGTGTCATGGGGTGTATTATGCTTTGGTAGAACTAAGTGGAATTACATTAAACAAACCAGGTTTATGAAAGGCAAATGTTCTAATCTATTGTAAACTCATGGGACAGTGTGTAGGTGTATTAATTCCCTGACAGGAATAAATGTGAACTCCCACAACAGGGAGTTGTTAATAATTTGTAATACAACAATTAACAGGAATATTGATGCGAGTGTGTGTGTGTTCTCCACCAGCAGCTGACATTTCCAAGGTTTACTAAACTGCAAGAAACACATTACAGATTATGTTTCTTAATGTAGTCCATTTCCCTGTATGA